>NW_008669918.1:16752-31839 GCF_000695815.1 Acanthisitta chloris | reverse complement strand
CTAACTGTAGACACAAAGCTACTGACCATCCAGAGCATGCAGAGAGGCAAGCACAGCTTAGCTCTCCAGATGCTTCCCTGCAGTTCATTCCTTATTTCACAGACAGACAGCTCTGCCTGTGGCCTCTCCTCAGACCTTCTTGACAGAGCTGTGTCTGCATCACAGATCTGCAGCATGAAGCAGGGAAGGGATTGCCACATCACTCTCCAGCTACAGACTAGCACCATTCATCACACTGTCTGACAGATTAGACTTGTGCACTGGAGGGAAAAGAGGAAAAACAACAAAAAACCCACCACACACAGAGGTCTGCAGCAATAATCAAAGATTCTTGCATCACATTCTTCTTATGCCTCATTCAGAGCCTTTCTGGCCTGAACTCTTTTCCTGACCTCATCTACCATGACTATCCTCCAAGTCCCAACTCAAAGCTCATTTCCTCCAGGGAGCTCAAAAGTTAGAAATTGCAGCTACACGTGCACATTAAAGAAACTAAATATGTACAGACTGTCCAAGTAAGCTCTCAAAGAAAGAGCTTCCAGTTGGTTTAGTCATCCAGTTGCAGCAATCTATTTTGTTTCAGCCTGTTGTTCTTATCATCAAGAGATTAATTTTATTGCAGGATGCTTTTGAAATCAGAACATCAGACATGATATCCCGGTGTAGGATTAATGACAGGAGGCCTCTGTTGGAGGCTTCTCTGGGTTCTCAGAAGGTGGAATACACTTTTTGAGAAACTCCATCTCTTTCTAGACTGTCAGGTGTCAAATGCTTTCACTGTTACATACATATTTGAAACTAGTTTCATACTCAGCCATGTGAGTTGGGTATACTAATCCTAAAGGCACAGTGTGTCCTCTCAGAGTTTTAAACAATCAGTGTTAATGTTTACATCGAAAGGTTCCAACTGCAATAGATATGCAGTTGAAAAACATTGCAAGTGTACATCCTATAGAAAAACAACTACATCCATAAAGTGTGTGTAAGTCCACACAGTAAAGAAAACAGCAAGACAGCTTCCAGCAAATACTAACAGCATTAATAAACTTGTATTTATAAAAAAAGCCCAAAAAACCCAAGAGTTTTTCCTTTTTCCCTTCAGGAAGAGCTGATACTAACTTCAGTAATTTGGTTTTCAGATAACAGACAGGAAAGAATTTCTCCAAGAGAGATGAAAGGATTTAGGTAACACTGTATATACAATTAGAATTCCCAAATGTTTGCATCACTGGCAGTTCCTGCGGGTGCTGGGGGAAAGATTAGGCTTGATTAAACTGCAGATTGTGCAAGTTTATTTATGGACTCAGTTGTGAAACGCAGAATAAAAAAAGCTATTTGAGACAAAGCTATTACCCATTAATCTGTTGGTAAAACATCTGAAGTCAGTTTTCCAATTATTTTCAACCTAAAATACCCATTGTTTCGATGTGAGCTGAGAAATGAAGTCCCTTGAAAGTGTTGGATGGTGAAGTAAAGGGATAAGAAAAAACTACTTCAGTTCAAGAGTCTGAAGTAGAGTCTTACCTGCCTATTTGGCCAAAATACACATTTCAGATGTGTTTGTCATGTGGTCCCAAGTTCATGTAATGACCTATTCAACTCAACTGCCATTTATTTTCAGCACTAATTGCTCATTAGCACATGTGTTTTGTCATGACAGGATTTTGCCAACATGAAAATATTTCCTGAATAATTTGGAAGTTCTACCACATTCTAAGCCAGATGCCCAGGAAGTTGATTCAAAAATGGAAATTTTAAGGAATTAACCCCCCCAACAAGGTATTTCAACAAAGAAATTTGAAGTCTAGGAGAGAAGAACATGGAGATTCAGCAGAACATCTCCCCTATGAAGACAGGCTGAGGAAGTTGGGGGTGTTCAGCCTGGAGAAGAGGAGACTGCATAGAGACCTCAGAGCAACTTTTCAATATCTGAAGGGGCTACAAGGAAGCTGCAGAGGGACTCTGTTAGGAACTGCAGTGATAGGACAAGGGGTAATGGGTTCAAACTGAAGGAGGGAAAGTCTAGGTTGGATGTGAGAAAAGAGTTTTTTATTGTGAGGGTGGCGGTTCTTGGCTGCTGCCTGGGGTTAAACCACGACACCAGAGCAGGTTGCTCAAGGCTCATCCAGCCTGGCTTTGAGTACTTTACTGACCCATAATACAGCTGGACCTCAGCTTCTGGGGCATTCAGGATTTACTTGATGATCTCTAAGGTCCATTCCAACCCCTAAAATTCCATGATTCTATGATGATTCTATGATTTTAGTCCATTCTTCTCCTGAGACTGACCAGGACAATCAGACAACCATCTGTATTCCTATTCTTCAGGAGGAAACTGGACTTTGTCATTACTGTCAAAATAGGTTTTAAACCTAATCCAACAATACCGAATATAGATTTGAAAGATGTTTATGATGTTTATACTCAATTCCAGCAGGATATAACTTGTTCAACCCACTTCCCAGAATGCTTTCTAGGGACAAACACATTCACCCATGTTTTAGATTTCAAAGCTGTAAAAGAAACCTCTGAGACAGGCTTGGGTTTGACCCCCTTATTGCACCATGCTGCTAAGATGAAAAAGTCACTTCTGTTCCTAGAAGAGTTCAGACAGTCCAAAAGCAAACATTTCTTTTCAGGAAGTTGGATTTAGAGGCATTACAAAAGCTTGTCAAAATGTAGCTAGAAGAACAGCAAGATTTGCTGCTAACTTGGCATGTGAGAACAACAAAAGCCTCAAAACAATTAAAACGACAAGTCAGAGCATGAAATATTCCTACCTTTGATATTTATTTTTTTTTGCATTGTCTCAGTTTGTCTAGGCTTTGAAAATGTCATAAATTGCTTCTGTGCTAGAGAAATTCCCTTTCCAACTCACAACTCTAAGCACTTGTTTATGTGAAACACACTGCTGAGTTTGCCTTCACCCCTCAGGTCTAATCATAAGTTGTACTGCCAGGAGGATTTTGTGAAATATTTTAGCACTGATTTAGCTATGGATATTGAAAAAAGAATGCCAAAATGGAAAAAAGACCCCATGGTTATTGATGGAATATTCCCCCACTTAATCCACATGCTAAGGTCCTCAACACCAATCCTGTTTAGTTACACAGGCATTGGCTGAAGTCAACCCTTCTGGGCCCTACACAATGTAATACAGGCTGAAGAACTGAACTTGCCAAAAACACTTGAAAACAATGAAGTGTCTTGTGTATGGTAGAGATAATTGGCAAGAAGTGTACATAGCATATGGCAACACGGGCAACGCTCTGGGGTGGGTCAAGCTGCCATCTGATGCTCAAAGTAGCAGGTTAATGCATTAGCATGTCCAAAGACAGTAAGATCCAAAGTCAGACTTGACACAGTATACTTGGGGTATATTCAGCCTCATTCTCTTTAACAGAGGCCTCTGGCACTAAGAGGAGAAGTACGACAGACTTCCTTGCTTTCATTTATGTAATGCAAACATCATTCACATAGCAGTCCATAAGAATATGCTTCTTATTTAATTCTCCTTACTTACATCATGAACATACAAATGTGCCTGGGTTTTGTGTCCACAGCAATGAATCTCTGTTTTGTAGGATTATAGTGGGCTACTTACAAAAGGAAACCAAAACACAAACAAGGCTTTTGAGAGAAAGGTTCTTCTTGCTAGAAGAGCTCTTGCAAGTTGAATTTCAATGCTTCTAACATCCTTTCTAAAAAACACCATTCACAAAGCTGAAAACAGCCCATTATTCTTCAGCCAATACAGCTAAGAAGTGTTTGAAACCAATGTAAAAGTAATACTCAAACTGTATCCAATTCAGACAAAAGTCATTGCAGTGTTTGCATGAGAAAATGGAGAGAATACATACCCTCTAGTAACATGTAGAGAATATACACCCTCTAATCCCACGGAGTTGAAAGAAAGTAACACGTGAAAAATAAGTAATTTGAATAAAATTTCTTCTCTATTATAGTAAACTGTATCCAGCTATGAGAGATATTTTTTCAACATTAAGTGAAAACAACCTTCTAATAACCTTTTTACTTAACATTAATTCACTGTGTTGGTAGTTGCCCTTCTGAAAAATAAATAAATAACTGAACTTCTTGGATGTGGCTTGAATTGATTTTCCCACTCTATTTCATTGCCATTTCAAATCTATACTCTTCAACTTCTGTCTAAATAGCTTCTTTCTATTGATAATATTTGGGGAAGAGGAAAAAGACGGATACTCGTATTTATGTCGCCCTCTCCTGTCACTCACTTCTCCCCTACAAAGTGCAATCTACAGGCTCTACATTTATCACTGTTGGTATTATCCTAAGAGCAAGGGAATAATTTTTGTATCTTTTAAGACGATCTTTTGGCAAGTCAAAGATAATTCCTTACACAAAACACTGATGCCTGAAGTCAGATATCTCTTCTGAGTAGGAAGGATGCAAGGTTAATTTTACTTACACTGCTTCAGGAGCTCATGAAAATAGCATTTAAAGCCCAGAAGTGAGTCCTGACAATAGGAAGAACTTTGCCGTGTTCATCAAAACTTTGAATCTCCTTCAACAGCTAGTTTGAGAACATTTTAACAGATAAATAAGGCAGAAGAATGCAGATCCAGTTTAGAGTACTTAAAAACCCAGACCGCCCAAGTCATCATACACTTCTGTAGGGTGTCTTTGACCTTAGTCTACCAGTATAATCAAAAAATGGACCACTGAACCACAAGGCCAGCAAGACAAAACAGTTAATGTTTTGCCAGTGCATGCCCTTTGTGTCACAGAGACTCATCTATCTGCTTATCAGCACATCTCTGCAACATATCCTTAGGAAGACACAAACTTCCACTGTGAGATCTCCTCTCTCAGAAAGATCCTGCATTGACATCTAGAAAACCAGCGATAAACTTTCTCGATCTATGAGCAAAGGTGTCAGTTCTTGGCAACTGTGTATCTTTCCCTCAGACTAAAGCTCTGCCGCTACTGTCTGACCTGAGCTTTTGCAAAACTCACGGATGCTCTCAGGCTGAGGCAAGTGCAGAAGCTCATCCTGTCACTCAGCCTGCCTGTCCTCTTGGTCATTATTCCCTTTCACTGTTGAGATCCATGGCATTTAGCTGTAGAGTTTGCCGTTTTGATTGGCATTGGAAGAACAAAGGAAAACTGTGATGAACCGATGAGGAAAACATGACAAACTGAGAAAACATGTTAAGCTTTATCTGAAGGTGGAAGAAATTATGGTGAAAAGAGAAAGCATGCAAGTGGGTGAAATAATGAATTCTAAAGACATGAATGGAATGGAAAATATCATGAAGATAGGTCAGGTATATGCAATCACCTAGCCTTACCAAATCTGTTTAGACTTTTTTTAGAAAGATAATCAGTGTAATTCAATGTTTGGGAACCACACCCTCACAGAATAATGCTCTGCATAATTGTTTTCCTTCTGTGCAAATATTTACATTGTACTAGTGGAAGAGTAACCCATACTCTTCCCTCCCTGGATTAAAGCATCTCCACCAAATTACACAAGAAGTCATGGCTAACTGGAAACAGCTGCTAAGCCACTTGCATCTCTGTTGCTTTGTAATACCCACTAATAACTCAGAAGGATCACGTCTTACATCTGCTTCTCTTCTCTTCTACATCAAAGTCTTAATAGATAGCTTGTAAGTGAAGCTGTCACTGAAGCTAGGTCTTGAGGAGAGGCGCAGAAATCCTTCCTGCGGTTGCTGCAGATGTTCCTCTCTGTACGTTTACTAATAGCTGCCTGCTGAGTTTGAACATTTCTGGAGCCAGAGTTTCCAGATGTCTCCTCCAAAATTAATACAAACAACCAGGAAGTTTACAGGAGTAAGATGATCTAAAAATTTCTCTTTCCTCGCAATTTTTTTTGTTTGTTCCAATATCCACAGAGGAATTGTACAAAACCAAATAGATTTGCTGCCCAAACATCAGCATGCACAACAACAGCATACCAAATAAAAGTGTTGCAGAAGACCCCCAGATCATAAATCACCACTTTCATGTACCAGAGGCAGCTCTTGATGCTCACCATCAGTGGACAAGCCACGAGGCTGCATTGCCTCCTCCTCATGCCAAGCATTCTGTTCATATGCTGTGAGCGTGCCAACATGGGGAACTAAGGCCTGGGCTGACATTAATGCCCATCACCTTAGGGGTGGCACTATCCATAAGTTCTGACAGCATAAATGAGATACAGAACTCAATACACTGAAATCTAATGAAAATTCACCCCAGCACAAACTTGACCAACATTTTTCTCTCCATCCTATCCTATCCTGCCCTCAAGCAAACTCATCTAGTTTACTTTCCAAAGAAGTTATTTGAACACAAAGGAGAAACTAAGATATGATTCACACACAAAGAGAAATTTTCAAACTATGTTTTATTACAAAATAAACCCCTGCCAAGTCCCTTTATCAAATTCACCAAATACTTTCCCATTCTTATTTCCAATAGGAATGAATGTGCAGCCACCCTGTTCTTACTAAAAAATAAATTATCGAAGTAAAATCAAGCACAACAGATTGTACTGAGGAACTCAGCCTCAGTGTTTGCTGCATTTTATTCAAGGGCCCAAATTGTTTCCAGCCAGCAACCCACAAAGGCCTCTGAATACAGCACAGGCATTTCTTTTTCAGTGACAATTTTACAAAGATGTACACACACAAAACAGGTCCAATGCAGCCTGGATTTACAGACTTGCTTGCCTCTTGCCAGAAAGTTTTCTTCTTCTTTAAACAAAGAACTACTGCTTTTCCTAATGGAATGAACATTTCCAAAGCCCTGGAAATCTAGCTGCAATTAGGCAATATAAATCAAACCACAGTAATGAAGGACACAGATGACCCAGTTTTCTAACCAACAGAGCTGGGAGGGTTTTTTGTAAGTACTTCTTTCTAGTGACTTTTAGGATTAGTGTAGCAATATATTTTTGTCTGTCAGACAGATATTGGCCCTTCCTGGAAAGGAGAAATTTAATTCTGCTTTGGGGGAGGAAAAAAAAAGCCCCAAAACTGAAACCCAACCCAAAATTATGTAAAAGGAAGCAAAAGAAACAACCCCCAACCCTATGAACTACACCTGAAAGATAGTCTATATGGGAAAGAGAAATCATCAAACATTCCTCCATCACAAGAATTAATCACATTAAACACAGACAAGACTTTCAAGATCTTGACCCGAAATCAGTGAACTAGGACACACCTCAGGGTTTCAGGCTGAAATGTGGCCTGTTGCTTCTTTGTTGGCTGCTTCAGGGCAAACAAATCTGTCTCTAGCTTATGCCAGCAATTCCATTGTTGTCAGAGTCTGTAGTACAGACCCATGAAAAATACTGATTTTGTGAAGTTTCAGGTTTTGAGAAGGTTTACAGAAAACTCTTGGTCGGCTTGATATCAGGCAGCGTCAGCTGGAAAATGGCAAGTTGAAACAATTGCGAACTGTTCTGGAGAATACTTAACTAAGAGAGAGGTTTGATGAAAGCACACTTCAAAATTGTCTTGGCCCGATATCCTTTCCCAAACACCATCCTGTACTTGCTATTGACCAACATTCAAACTGTTGCTATAGGAGCTTATCCATCAGCCTCCCATCTGCTCAGCACCTCTCTGTTTTCCTTCCCTTTCTGAGCTGAAAGCCATCTTTTAGACGTGAGAAGGATAGCAGCAAGACTTAAAACCTGAGAGAAGAGACTCTGCCAAGAGCTAGTGTTGTCTCATTAATTCTGGGATAAGGAAAAACAGCAAATCCATCACTCACTTTGAGGAAGAACATCTTTTAACTTAGAGATAAAACACCACTGACCCCTCTCCAGTCACACACCACCACAGAGTAAAGGTTGTGGCTCTCAGCAAAGGCAGAGCAGTACTTGTTTTTAGAGGAAGAATTACAGATTGTCCCTCAAACCTAAAATTAATGTTTGAATACTAATTATTTTTCATAACATGTAAATGCCAGCTTTTAACAGAAAAACAAAGAACAGCAAGAAGCAACTCTGCATTTCAAAGGTGGCAGATATGAGTAAACAAAATACTGTGCTGGAACACAGTGCTGACAGAAGCTACATAATTTATAGTTTCTTCAACACTGCAGACTCCAGAGGATATTCCTACAATGGCTGAAAAGGAGCAGAAGTTAAACAACACTGAATGCTTTCCACTGAATGCCGCTGCAGGAAGGCTTTCCACTCAGTAAAGGGCTGGAATCTGCCCTTGATTCAGTAGTACTCAATATGCTGCACACAACTTACTAAGTGTCTTTGTGATTCAGCACCCCAAGTTTTTCTTTCTTCCTTCTGCAAAACCCTTAGCCTTTTGTACTTTGGAAAGGACAAGTCAACTACCAAGGATTGCTCTGTACTGAAAGCTGAGCTCTCCTGCCTTGGAACATTTGATTCACCTTTTGAAAGGAGCAGGCAGGCAATTCTGTTCGGCTGTAAGTAACAGTAGTACTAGATGACACTAATGTTAACATTTGAAAAATAAAGGTGATAATAATGATCTCGGATAATGCCTCTCATTTTGCTAAAATCATAAAGGCACCATGTTAATCAGCAGAGCTGCCATCAACCCTTACTGTGAAAGCCATCATATACCAGTTAGCAAAATGCTTTAGCAACTGGAAAACTCAGTCTAGATCTTTATCAAGGGATGACTGGAATAATAAGATTACTAAGACCTGTGCATTCATTTAATTAAAATAATATGTTCCTTACTACAGTATGCACTTCATCACACTTCAGCAAACTGACTCCATGCTATCACTGCTTAAATAACTTTTCCATGGCAAAAACCTCTCTGCTGTTATCATAAATTTAGATCAAGTGATAAATGTTTTACTCAACAGACTTTGTTCTAGGCTATGTCATAGAAACATCAGACTGTTAAGGCTTTGAGAGACAGATTTGAGTCTGACTAGGTCTTTTTCCTCCTCATCAAATCACAGAATTCAGAGAAATTACATTGCAAGCTGCAAACTAGTTAGAAATTAAAAAGCAGGAGAATCTGAGCAGCTCACAATTCAACAGATTTACCATCTAAATACACTCATGTCCCAAAGATGAACACTGCTTTTGTTCCAAGTATAATTAGGGCAATAACAAAAGGTCCAATGTTTTATCTACTGTTCTCTGTCTCTGCTCTTTTCTTCTCCAAGACTTCTAAAAACATCTGTGGCTAATACTTGATATGTTTCTCTCTGGGCCTCTTTTAACCATGTGATTTATAGACTCTAGACATGAAAAAAAATGCCTCAGATATAATGAAGTGAAAGAAATAAAGCTACTTAATAGTGTTCTAGTAACAGCCTTTTGCAGACTTATTTAAACAACATGCTAAGATCTGAGAAGTTCTAGAAGAGCCTTTTAGGATGAGATTGTTTTTCAACATATACTCCACTGTTAGAGGTATAGTCCCTGCTCACTGAAGCCTCTTGGAGTTTTGCACCTACCTTCAGTGAACACTGGACAGATGTGTATCTGTGTTTTACTACAGACACAGAGATACCCTTCCTTGTTCAGACTTAATTGCATCCACACAAATGTCATAGAAATAGCTCTTGAAAAAGCTACAGCTGTTTCCTGCTTCAAGAATTAATTCCAGGTGGATCATGTAACAACTCTTACAATTGTGCTGATTATTCCAAGTTTGAACATTGCCAACATCTTAAAAATGTCTAAAAGAACTGGGTGGATTAGGCCACCCTGGTTGGAAAATCTGACAAAATACACAACTTCACATAATTCTCACTGATTTAGACATGCTGCAAATTGCTGGACCTGTACAATAGACACTGCATCATTGCACCCTTTGCCAGTTAGGAAACAGGACTAACATACACAAACAGCTAAGAATATGGAACTAATCTGTAGATTAAACTCAAGTGGAAAATGGTCTCATTTTCTCTACATGTAAGAGTCTGCTATGCTGTCTTCTGATTCTTGCGGACAAGAATGTAAATAACTGTATGAATATCAAAAGCTCAACTTTATGGACCTATTTTGGAAAGTGATCCTGTTATAAAATACGTTATATTTTATAACACATTAGCTTCCAATGAATCAAACTGTAAAGTTCCATGTCACGTTATTTAATACATTACGTTTAACGAATATGAAGTCAAACTTATATGGTCCCTTAGTGAACTATGTATATAATTACTTACATCAACACTTAGTAGTTCATCAGCTGGCACAGAAAATAAAGTTCCATCCTCCAAACACCACTGCGCAGTTCCCAGTGTTATTAATTTCCATTTTATTAGCATGGATAATGCCACGAAAGCTTGCTGCTAGGTGTATCTACAAGCATGATCCTGTAAAGAAATGTGCAACTATAGCCGATACCAATCGAAACCAAAGGAGCTCAGATGATTTCCAGCCCTTGGGATTTTATCGTGACTCATATCTAGTGTTTTCCTTGAGTCATACATTTAGGAGCCTCAGCCATGGTGCCCATAATTACATTTTACTGTTTCGTTACTGCAGTGAGGGGGAGAGGAATCTGCCATTTTACAAAGATACATCAAGTCACTAAGCATGCAGATGACACCCTTGGTCACACGCCAGACTACTTGGTATCAGATTTTGATGCAGCAAAACCAAGAGATAAGTTACAAAAGTCCTTTTCATCTGTTAATGATAATTTCTGAGTGACAGTGGACCAAGGTCCACATACATGAATTCCAACATGTCTTCTTTGCTGTGTACTTCCACTAATGAGAGAATTCCCATTTTTTCCTTCCAGGGGAAAACAAGTATTTATTTGTTGGGCAGCTTATGACAGCAATGGTATGACGTTCCACCCACGTATAAGCTGGAACAAGTCAAAAACTGCAGGAAAGTAGATGAATCTAAATTTTATCTTTGTCTAGTTGGTTGTTTTTTTTCTCTCCCTTTATCAATCAAATAAAAATAATGAGTAGTATCATTAAGAAAACAACATTGGCTGTGACTCTGTTGTTAAGAGAACCATAGAATCATCAAGGTTGGAGGAGACCTCTAAGATCATCAAGCCCAACCATAAACCTGCCACACTGCTGTAAAAGCTTTGATCCTGTTCTATGATTCAAGAGCATTCAAATGCTATTCAGGATGCAAGTAGCCATGTAAGAATCAACACTATCTAATCAGGCGAGAGGGAAAGGATACAAGTGCTTGTAATATAAACATACTTAAGTACTTTAAAATTCAGCACTTTTGAATATCCTTGGAACTCTTCATAACTTTTTGAAAAGCAACTGCTGTAAACAAATTACCTTTCAATATTCACACAAACCTCTGTAAATCCTGACCATTATCAAGAGCAGATACTGCTACTCCAGGACTGGCCAAAACAGTTTAGATCAATAGGGGGAAATGAAGAGAAAAAAAACTTCTCCTGTCCTCATTTCCAGCACTGAAAGCACTAAAGCTTTCCCTTGAGTTCAACCCAGCAGGAAGCAATTCTGATTCAGCAATGGATTAAGTAGATGAACTAACAGATCTCGGTCACACCAAATTGTGATGTTGTTCCACATTTTGCTCTTTAATATGCAAAACCAAAATGACCCCAGAGTAAACTCTTCACAAGGCACATTCAAGTAATCATGAATTTAATGATTCCAAAGAGCTGAAGGCAGTATGGGAAACCTGCAACAAAACCAAGGATGAGCTTCTAGAATATGCTGTGATCAGCTAAAATAAGTAAGACTGTGCTTTGGCTGCTGTTGTTACAAACATCTCCATCTGGCCACAGCAAACAGGAGAAAAGTGATGCAATTTTCACGGCACCCCCAACCTCAAACCCAGACACTCATCACCTAGGTGTGAGCAAGCCCGTACACAAGTCTTCTCAAATTACTGCTTCCCACCAAGACCTGAAACTGGCTCCCTTTAGCATCTGTTAATCTAATTGGCTCCTGTGAGCCCGTAACAATTAAATCTGTTGTTGCAAGGAGCAACAAGGAAAGGAGATTTTATACATCCACAGCTGGGGTTTTAGCAGAACAAATGGACTGTGTCTGACTCCATGGCTCCCACCAAAATCCAGCTATTGAGCTGTGAGAACAAGCCCCAGATGAAGCTGATGGCATCAGAAAGTGGGCTGAACAAAACCTGCTTATCAGCTGCTCTGTCACAGCAGCAATCACGAAGGGGAGCAAGGGCTGCAGAATTTCTCTAGTCAGTAAATCAAACAGTCCTGGAGGAAGGTAAAACTAGTCATGGCAAATATGGACTGAAGAACTCTTTCCAAGTGTAAATAGAATTTTCACATGATAGATTATGAAGTTGACAATTTTTTGTTGGCCTATAGTAAGAAGGAAAAAAAATGGAATCAAAGTCCCTGTTGAGATTTAATATTTTCGTAAAAAGGGAAGTAATGCAACAGCTGAACAAACTGAGCTCTTTACTTATGCAAAATACTTCAGTGGATTTCAAGTAGAAGTAACTTTTTTTTTCCCTTAAGAAAAGTGAAAATGAACAGAGCAATACACAACTCAGTATCAGACTCTGTCTCAGCTCCACAGACACTTAAGGACATCTCTCTGTGAACTCACAGGAGATTGCCACCTGCAGAAGGAATTTTCATACATGTAACTGATGTGCATAAGGACTTGCAGAGCAGGAACTGTAATACCATGGAATCATAGACTTTTAGGGGTTGGAATGGACCTCACAGATCATCCAGCCTCACCCCTCTGCCCTGGGTAGGGACACTTCCTCACTAGATCACATTGCTCAAGGCCTCATCCAGCCGGGCCTTGAACCCTGCCCGGGTCCGGGCAGCCACCATGTCCCTGGGCAAAATATCCTCAGTATCATCAACCTACAGCATTAAGGAAAGGAATTAACACTTCATCCTAAGTTTTGTAGAATCTCTAAGTCCAAACATCTCACACTCTGAGAAAGCAAGTGAGCCCTGCACTTTTCATCCAGTACACTGGATTAATCCATCTAATTTCTCATCCTTTCTACAGTCTAGTTTAAAAATGACTTCATGAAACACTTCTTAAAGTGCTTTTGCTCTGTGCTCTCTCCTCTACTTTCTACCCCACTATTATGCCCAAAGCAGCTGGGCACAACACTGTACTGAGGTGACATCACCACAAACCTTGGAAGTTCCTCAGAAGCTCTTCCAATAGTCTAAGAGAATATGTACCTCACACTTGGACACCTGAGAGTTTAGTAGCTCCTATCTTCAGGTGTGGGAAGAACAACAAGTGTTACGTACTTTGTAGGACCCAGGGAACTGATAGATTTCAACCTTCTTTTCTTTAAGAACTTTCTAGCCACTGACTTTTATTTTTTATACTATTTTGTTTTAATTCATCCCTTTCTTAATCCGTTCCTCTAATTTTCATCAAATTCTGTGAAATACCGCAAAGTCAACTTTTAGAGCAGAAATGTTTTTAGTAGAGAAGTTGAGATTTGGTACTCACAACTGAATGCAGAAAATTTTCCCTTTTCCAGAGTATTACTGAAGAAGGTTTATGTATCTGAAAACCCTTTTATTTTTTCCCTTTCTAGATGTTTCCTCAGACCATCATAACTACAGACACTATGTTCCAAAACATCAGCCAAGAATTCATCAGTTAAATAATTCCTTTTCTCTGATGACTGCAAGACACTTCAAACCTATCTTAATTACACTTTATAATCATTTTGAATTGAACTCATGAAGCATTAGAAGGTTACTCATGGTATTTGGAGCTATTTGATACTCTAACAGGTGAAATTATCAAGAGTGCACCAACTTAACCAAGTTTCTCCTAAGGATACTCAAATACCTGGAAAGACATAGACTCCTGACTGGCTTTCCATATGTACAGAATTCTGAGCTGTGCCTCGAGGCACATTTGAAAAGAACAACATAACGATGTTTCAGGCTGTCACAAAATATGTCAAAAAGATGATTTTGCACAGCTAATCCTAATTCCCATCTCACTGTTGTTAGCTGAGTACCATCCTAAAACTGATAGCACAAATAAGACTGATCTTAGTGCTCACTGGTTTCCTTTTAATAGATTGGGGATAAAAAGAAGTACAAATTTATGGGACAAAGACTTTCCAAGTGTGAGTTAAGGCATCTGGTCAATTTCCTTCTGATTCACTTAGACATTTCATGTGTAGGCAAAGCAGCATCCCCTCTCTATTTCACAAGCATTAGTATGCTAGCAACACCTCTGAGATAGAATCCCTCCAGCTGCCAGGAAAACAGTCATTAAAAAAAATTCAGTAACAAAGAAAAACAGCTTAATAACCAGCCATGAGAGGTTAGACTGTTGAGAATGCCAGGAAGGCAGACCTAGAAAACGCTTTAATTGCATTAAATATAATGCTGTCTTGACATATGTGCATGCAAGAGCACTTTGTTATCATACTGCTAATGGATTTGACAGTTTCAGGAAGGAATATGAATAGTAGCCAATTTCCAGAGAGAAATATGCTCAGCACAATCTGGAAAACTAGTTGGATTTCAAGGGATGTTTTCAACCTCTCTAGTATAGAATTACTTTTTGTTCTTCTCAGCTTCAACTTTTCCAATACATGAAAAAAATAATTATCTGCAGGGAAGGATTTTTTCCTCATTTAATAGGATCTATAAATCTTTAGAGGCTATATTTTTTTTTCAATTTCTACTGCATTAAATTTAACCCCAAAAAGAATCTATATGAAAATATTTATCTTCCTGTGTAATTTCTCTAAGAGCTGGATTTAAAAATCATCCAGTAAAGGACAATGGCAACCTCCTACCAACTAGACAAACAGTTATGCTTTGGGGGGGAAAAAATTAAAAGAGTAGAAAAAAGTGCAAAATGAGAGAAAATAATCATCTCACATTTGGTATAGCAATTTTTTCCAATTACAGTAATAGCCAATCTGATTAGGGTTTTAAACTATATTTTACCAGGATACCATTCTGATACTTCAGAACAATAAGACACTAATGTTAAAGGCATTTTTCATGGGCATCTTGAAATTTTTTAGAAGGTATGTATAGAATCATAGAATTTAAGGATCGGAATGGACCTTACAGATCACCTAATCCCAACCTACCCTGCCCTGGGCAGGGACACCTCCTCACTAGATCAGGTTGC
>NW_008669918.1:0-16723 GCF_000695815.1 Acanthisitta chloris | reverse complement strand
GGGGCAGCCACCACATCCCTGGGCAACCTGTGCCACTGTCTCACCACCCTCACATGGAAAAATGTTTTTCTCACAACCAACTCACAACCTAGACTTTCCCTCCTTCAGTTTGAACCCATTTCTCCTTGTCCTGTCATTGCAGTTCCTAACACAGAGTCCCTCTCTGGCTCCTTGTAGGCCCTTCAGACATTGAAAAGTTGCTCTGAGGTCTCCACACAGTCTTCTCTTCTCCAGGCTGAACAGCCCCAACTCCCTCAGTCTGTCCTCATAGGGAAGATGCTCCAGTCCTCTTAGCAACTTCGTGGCCTCCTCTGGACTTGCTCCAACAGTTCCATGTCCTTCTTATGCTGAGGACACCAGAACTGCATGCAGTATTCCATGTGGGGTCTCATGAGAGCAGAGTAGAGGGAAAGAATCACCTCTTTTGACCTAGCATAATATTCACCTTTGCATCAGATATGTAACATCTTCTCCTTCCATCCATTCCTCCCATCCATTACACTGCACTGAAAGTCAGTAATATTATCTCACAGTTGTTTACTCATTGCCCTAAGCCATTCTGCATTACCTTGCAGGGATCTGTGACTACCAGGCTGAGGGAAGCACTGCACCTATGCAGAACTGCAGCAGCATGACCAGACCACAGCATTCGATGGTCAAGGAATTCTCGACTACATCTGTCAGTAGATTTTCTAGATTAAGTCACATCTCTATTGTCTCATGCTGGTTTAAAAATCAGTGGTGGTTCCCTGGTATTCGCAAAAAGTTCAGCTATCAGCCTTTGCTCACCAGGAAGTCCAGGTCTCAGCTCATAACTCACTGAATGCTTTTTCCATGGTCTGCCTGTATAAATCATTGGGGGGAAAATATTCTGTAATCTTATGCTTCAATTCCACAATGTATTCAGACACACAGGTTTGAACAGCCATCAACAGGTTATCTGCAAGCTTGCTTAGAGGCTGTGCTACCTCCCTCCTTTTAACAGCTTTGGAAAATAATCTACCAGCTCCGATACATTAAGCTAGAGAGGGCCAGAAAGATGTAAGAGAAATCCCCTACGGGACATTGAGGAGAAACAGTAAGAAAGCCTCAAGAGGTGAAAATGGAGCTATTTATTTCAAGGAGCTCAGTTCTACCTGGACATAAAGTTCTTGGCTCCACCATCAAGCTCTGCACTGATCTACTTTCTGCGTAAGGTAAGCCTAGTCACAGCTGGGGTAGAAAGAAGGTTTAAGTTACAGTATTGGTGATTCCTGAAAATCAGTCCTTCTCAACCTAATTCCAGGAAAACATTTCTAAGAAAGTTTTGCATACACACAACTAACACATCTCTTATCTTCAGAAATGTGTAGAGCGTGCAGCTCACAGATCCTGCACTTTAGAAACTGGTCAGTGTGCTGTAGTATATGGCAGAAAAAAGGGGGGAAAAAAGAAAGGTAAAACATCGCCTATTTAGCACATCTGAAAATGAGCTCAGGCTCTTTTTAGTTCCAGCAGCTGCCTATAATGGAAAAAATGAAGACTGGCTGTTGCCAGAAAAGTGGGCAGTAAGAAATAACAGATGTGAAATTTCAGCAACATCATTGGCTAGGTCAGTTGTACAGATGGCTTGAGAGCCAGGGTCCCTGTTGGGCTGCAGCATTCTCAGAGGCACACTTGCTTTTTTTGCTGCTGAACTGCTGTTCCTCTTGCTTAGCTGAATTTACTCGGCAGCCTCACCCACAAATCCAACGACAGGAAATATTCACGTCCTCACAAGCATGTGTGGGCTGTGTGTAAAGGCTCCTTGATTTAAGTTAGTCACTATATTTTCCAAAATCATTTTAACATTTTGCTTCTCTCTTCCTTGGTCCTGCTCACCCCTCTCTATTTCATGGAAACTTATGGTGAGAGGGGAAGAAAAGGCAGGTCCTTCAACACAAGATCTTATTACATGAGGCTCACAAAGAAAGTAAGATCAAAGAAACCAATCTAATCTGCTGTATACATTTTTAAGAGAAAGGGCAGTGGGTTGAAAATGCCCTTCAAAGAGTCAACTCCAATTACATAAGTCATTTTCAAAGATGAATCAAGTTTCTTGACAGAGTTTAAAGGGGAAATTATGACTACAAGGTCTGTAGAATGTATCAAATCAAGTGGCTTCTCTCAGCTTAATTAGCAAATTTAAATGGGCTTCAATTTAAAATAAACTAAAAGCTATATTTATGCATCATAAATATACCTTTAAATTGCAATGTGGATCACAAAGATGACTCTTACTTTAGAAAAAAACACAACAATTATGAAGATGTATTGGAAAAAAATACTTCCAGTGAAGAACATCTAATATTGGCAACTAACACCAGCAGAATCAAAGTTGGGCTGTCGCATCCATTGTGAGACATTCTTCTGCTGTGCTCAAAATCTGGTTGTAAAATGCAGCACTTAATAAGTCTAGGTTTCCATGCTATGTCTCATCTGGTATATTTATTACCTGTTGCTGAAAGAAACAGTGCTACTCTCCCCACCTACTTCCAGCTGCTTATTACATCTTTGTCCCTTTTGTTATATCTAGTAATTTCTCAGTCACAGGACAAGCCAGGCCAGCATAGTTATCTGATCTAGTTTTCCTTCCCAGGCAGTTAAGTTTTTTTTTACTGAATCAGCTGCTTACCTTGATCTCACCTTGGGACTGCAGGTTGATGCAAGAGAGGGAAAGAACCAGCTGAAGCGATACTGTCCCTTATGGCCTCAGCCTGCAGTGTGCAAGACCATGTGCAATATTAAGCCATGGTCTGGACAAGGTAACTAGCTTTCTTCTTCTAGAATAAATATTCAAGTGTCTTCAGGTCTCTGTGTCACTCAGTGAGCTCCTGAGAGCTAATCAGAAATTCTGCGTGTAAAAACAGTAGTACTATAGCAACTGAAGGACCCCACAGGCGTCGAAGCACAGTCAGATGAACTGATGTGCAACACCTGGACAAAAGGCCTTGCAGCCTAAACAGACAAAGAGAGTAAGAAATTTATTAACTTTCCTAGCATCACTTAGCAAGCCAATAGCAGAGGCAGAAATCTAATGCAGGAGTAGGGACAGGCAGCTCTACATGCTACTCCACACTTCTTCCAGTGGCAGCAATTGCTATTTACTCACTGCTTGTGGCATGGCATCTCCCTGTAAAGAACTGCACTGGGTTCCAGAAATAATACGAAAATTAACCATCATATATGTTGCCCCATTGGCAAATTATCAGCTCAGTGTGGTTTACAGCATCTGAAACTTCCCTGTGCACTCCCAGAAGGAAAGAACTTGAGACCATAGTGTTTTTCTGAGTCAGTAACTCACCCTTTCTCCCCTCTGATGACAGACAAAAGGAAAGAAAATGAGAAAAAAAGTCCACTGCTATTTTTGTTTCCGTTAAATGGAAGTGGGCTATGATTTGGAATTGGAACTTTAAAATCACCTGAAAGTTCTCCAAAGAAGGAGTAAACAAAGGTAAACTACCTGAAAAACAAAAAAGAAAAAAGGGAAAGCACAGACACAGAAAGGAGATCACTCAAAGAGGAAAAGCAGTACGAACATATAGATTCCTATTTACTCTGGCTGTTAACAAAGTCAAGTAAAACCAGCAACACTGGCCATACCTCTATTTTTCCTCTTCTAGTGGTAAAAACACACTATGTCTTTGTGCTGTTATGGACATAGTACAAAACTGTAGTGATATAAACAAAACCAAATATCCCAAACCAAACATAAACCCCAAAATCAACTCCCTGTCCCCATCTGTATTCTGCTATAAACTACATGGGTCTAACACACAGAGATCTTTTAGTTGCCTCAAAACTATTGTTAATTTTTCTATTTCAGACTCAAGATATGGCAGGACTTTATCAGATACTTAGAACATAATTCCTGAAGTCACCATGTTCACAAGGCAAAGTTCAGCACATAGATAAGATGACAACTAGAACATCTTGAGGAAACTATGGCTTTCCTTCCTCTGAGGGTTATCACAACTCAAGCAAAGACCTTCAGAAAGTCAATCTGCTTGCTTTCCTTCACCTTGGTTTCTCTCAGTGGTTCTCAAGGCCAGAACACGACCCTCATTCAGTGCCAACCAGGACCTTATGCAGGAAAGCTAGCTAAGTGTTATTACCTGAAGAGGAACAGGACTAGCTAGTCAAAAACATTTATTTTCATGTACCACAGAAGAATATTTGTCACATCAGACAGCAAGTTCCAGAGTAACTGGGATGATAAAAGTCCTTGGTCCAAGAACTGCATCTTTCTACCAACCTGTCAAAAATACTGGCAAGTGGCTGGTGACACTTCAGATATTAAAAGAGTGGATCAAACTTCCAAATCATCAGAGGATAGTCTCACTATCACTCATCAGAGTCCCCAGGCTAACATTCTCCAAGCACATTAACACCTGCTATTTTCCAGAGATGTCCAACATCAACATCTAGCACAGCATCTACCTTTGCTGAGGCGTCTCACTGGAGCACAGATCACCATCAGCTGTGATGTGCAGGCCCTGAAAGGACCTTAGCACCTCTGCATTAAGCAATCAATTCATGGTTAGTATCACTGTATGGAGAACCAGAGTAACTGGTGCTTTGTTGCCTAATACAATTTCGGAGTCTATCATGATTATTAGAAAAGGCATTTTAAGCTTGTATCCTACTCATACTGCAACAAAAGGAGCATATATGGAAGTCAGAAAGTATGTGAATGCTCTCTTAATTAAATGGAAATCTTGTGGGGAAAAAGAAGAGGAAAGAGTAGGTAAAATAGCAGAGAATCACAGAAAATTCAGAGTTGGAAAGGATCTATGTAAGTCCAACTCCTGGCCCTGCACAGGACATCCCCAAGAACCACACCATGTGCCTGAGAGCAGTGTCCAAATGCTTCTTGGACTCTGTCAGGCTTGGGGCTGTGAACACTGCCCTGGAGAGCTGTTCCAGTGCCCAAATACCTCTGGGGGAAGAGCCTTTTCCTGATACCCAACCTGAACCTCCCCTGACACAACCTCAGGCCATTCCCTTGGGTCCTGTCACTGGTTGCCAATGAGAAGAGGTCAGAGCTGCCCCTGCACTGCCCATGATGAGGAAGTTGTATACAGTGATGAGGTCTCCCCAAAAATACCAAAGATTTCATTGAGAGATTATCAAAAGGCAATTTTTCTCCTTTAAATTTTTATCTTTGTTACTTATTGTGCTGCAACTGAACTGAAATTTTACTTGCTTTCATTTGTTTCCCAGAGACAAACTATGCAATGCCTGTGAAGAAAACTCAGATAATTAGCCTTTGCTGTGCCCGTCAGCACATCTGGAGAGAAACTCATTATTTACATATTTTATTATGAAGGAAAAGTTATTATTTCAATTTTCTTTTCAGCATATTAGACCTGCACAGAGTTAGTCTTGCTAACTGTTCAATTTTACCATAACCACTACACTTAACCCTCTACATCAGCTTCTGCTGCTACATCACGTGCTGCTGCTGACAGTTGCTCAAGTAGTTGTGTAAGTCAACTTCACATCGTTAATGCATGTGCTAGTGTTTCTGTTATGTTGCTAAGGCACATTATTATATAAGTTATATGATCTGTAACACTACCCAAGAAGCAATTTTAGCCTCTCTAAATCTTATCTATTAGCTTCATTGGCACAGGTTGCCCAGGGACATGGTGTCTGCTCTGACCCTGGTGGTGTTGAAGGCCAGACTGGATGAGGCCTTGAGCAACC
Source organism: Acanthisitta chloris (assembly GCF_000695815.1). Lineage (NCBI taxonomy): Eukaryota > Metazoa > Chordata > Aves > Passeriformes > Acanthisittidae > Acanthisitta > Acanthisitta chloris. The sequence continues at coordinate 10,996 of NW_008669918.1, read as the reverse complement.
TGATCTAGTGAGGAGGTATCCCTGACCAGGGCGGGGGGTTGGGACTGGATGATCTGAAAGGTCCATTCCAACCCTTAAATTCTATGATTCATAAGCAGTATCACACTTGAAAGAAAGAATACCTATATTTGTTGTTCGATAAAACTGTATAAACTGCCTATGCTGTTTTCATTCCACTTGCACACTGATGACACCATGAATACAGCAGTTTAGTTCTGAAAAATCATCAGGCAGTGGAGAATGGAGGCATAGGGGCAGATAAGCAGTAGGTAAAAAGAAATTACTCAAAACCAACTGACAAATTGACTTAAAATTCACCTATTTACTTTTCCTGGTAAAACACAAGCAGAAATAGAAAGGAGATAGTAAATATAGAACTACATGAATGCAAATATTCTAAACTGATACATTCCTTTGAAGTTTTAACTAAATGGTATTTCTGGAAATGAAAAATGAACATAATTTTCAGAAGTCATTAAAGCAAAAAAAAACCTCAACAAAATAATACAAAATGAAGTCAAGGTATTGCATTTGTTCTTGGTAACCAAAGTCAACAGCACATGGAACCAAATACATGAGTGCTAAAAACTTGTATTTGCTGCAAAAAGCACTGAAATCAATCAAGAGTCCTTAAATATGAAGTATTTCATGTAAAGTGGCTCTGCTATGGAAACCAGAGAAATAGAAATGTTACCTCATTCCAAGTAACTGTGCCTTGGCAAGGTAATGCAGGTGGTTTTTGAAAGTATTATTATACTCTTCTTCTATCAGCCCCTTCTCCCAGGCAACAAGCGACAGGATAAGAGCAAATGGATTCAGGCTGTGCCAGGGGAGGTTCAGTTTGGACATCAGGAAGGATTCTTCCAGTGAAAGGGTGGTTAAGCACTGGAATGTGCTGCCCAGGGAGGTGGTGGAATCACCATGACTGGAAGTGTTCAAGAAATGACTGAACATGGAACATAGTGCCAGAGTTTAGCTGACAGGTGAAGTTTGGTCAAACATTGGACTCTATGATCTCAGAGGTCTTTTCAAACCTTAATGGTTCTGTGATTCTATTCTGTCCTATGATAACTGGGTACAATTAACAGCTGGTGAATTTATCTCTGCCTTTGTAAGACTCTCCTTGCAAGCCTAAACCTACAGACAGGGATGTGCAAACAATATAGTTGTAAATGCATTACAAAACTCACTTTTTAAAGTATTTGAAATTTTCAAAGTCCTTCCTTAGGTCCTTCTCTGATCAAAACAAGTATGAAATTGGCACATAAGATGCAAGAAATCAGCAATGAGCATGGGGAAGTCAACAAAATTATCTAACTTTACAAAGGACACCACAGTTTGCAGAGGAGGAATGAAAACCACAGACATAAGTCTGGAGTTTAAAGGAATAAAAAATTCAGCTTGCAGTATTTATTAACTGACTTTAGGTTTCCATGTATTCTAGAATGATATCTCATTTTGTAGTTGCTTATTGTATACAATGGCATGATTCAGGCATCATTAACTTAATGCAATGAGTCATGTTACCACTTCAACAAGTACAGATTGGACTGTTCTGCTTGAAATATTTTCAGTTCAGTATTTTCTAAGTCAGGGTGATGGTGGGGAGGAGGCTTCTCTTATCAAAAGCAGTCACTGAGACTACCTTAAAATCTCTGCTTAAAATAGCTGTATGAGTGCTCTGAATAGGAACTTGGTGCTCAGAAGAAAATAATCAAAAGACATAATTGACTGCACATCTTCCATCCTTCAAGCAGCAGTGAGACTTCAGAGTCAGCCAGCATGTGACCAGATAATACAGTCTGAATTTCATTTACTCACCACTGTTCCAAGTCCTTTGGTCTTGGTCAACCACTTCAGATGCCTGGCAATACCTAGAGAAATAATTGATTAAAAATGTAAGAAAAGTACAGCGCCAAAAGCATTAAAACAATATTTATGATTATCATTGGTAGCTGGAATAGTAAAAACTCAGCTTGTAAGAGATTATATGCACATGGGTAACATTTCACTACCAGGCCACCTCTGCTTGGCTACAAATACAGCATTCTAGACATCACTCCAGCCACTAAGGTGCTAAGAAAAAGCACAAGCCCTAGACTTTGAGAGAGCAGACTTATGTCTCTTCCGAGACCAGTTTGGTGAAGTACCATGAGATAAAGCCTTGGATAGAAGAAAGGCACAAGAAAGTTTACTGATATTCAAGGATCACCTCCTCCAACCTCAGGAGTGACGCATCTCAGCAAAAAGGAAGTCAGGCAGAAATGCCAGGAGGCCTGCATGTATGAACAAGGAGCTCTTTGACAGACTCAAATGCAGGAAACTTACAGAGGGTGGAAGCAAGGACAGGCAGCCTAGGAAGATCACAGAGAGAATGTCTGAACAGCCAGGCAACATTTTTTGATTGCAGAGGATAGTGTAGTGACAGGTGATGAGGAAAAGGCAGAGCTGTTCAATGCCTTCCCTGTCTTCATCTTTAATACCAAGATAGTTGTCCTCATGACACCCAGATGGAAATTGGTGATGGGAAGATGAGTGATGCCCCCATAATCCAGGAGGAGATGATTAGTGACCTGCTGTTCCAGTTAGACATTCACAAGTCTACAGGCCCTGATGGGATCCACTCCAGGGTAATGAGGGAACGGGCAGAAGAACTCATCAAATCACTCCCAATCATCTACCAACAGTCCTTGATAACTGGAGAATTTCTAGCTGACTGGAAATCATTAAATGCAACACCCATCTACAAGAAGGGTCAGAAGGAGATCTGGGGAACTACAGGTCTGTAAGTCTAACCTCAGTTCTGGACAAGGTCATGGAGGAGATCATCCTGAGTGCCATCACAAGGCAAATGCAGGACAATCAGAGGATCAGCCATAGCCAACATGGACTTACAAAATGAAGGTCCTGCTTGACCAACTCAATCTCCTATGAGAAAGTGGCCCACTTAGTAGATGAGGGAAAGGCTGTGGATGTGATCTATCTGGATTTAAGTAAATCATTTGACAATATATCCAACAGCATGCTCCTAGAAGAACTGGCTGCTCATGGCTTGGATGGGTAAAAATCTGGCTGGCTGGCCAGACCCAAAATGTGGTGGTGAATGGAGCTAAATCCAGCTGGCAGCTGATCACAAGTGGTGTTCCCCAGGGCTCAGTACTGAGCCTAGTCCTGTTTAATATTTCTGTTGATGATCTGGACATAGGCATTGAGTGCACCCTCAGTAAATTTGCAGATGACACTAAGCTGGGCATGGCTGTTGATCTGTTTGAGGGTAGGAGGCTCTACAGAGAGACCTGGAGAGATTCAATTATGCAGGACAACTGCATGAGGTTCAAATAAGGTGAAGTGCTGATCCTTCACCTGGGTCACAGCAACCCTGTGCAGCTCTACAGGCTGGGAGAGGAGTGGCTTGAGAGTTGCTTGGTGGAAAGGGACTTGGGAATGCTGGTTGACAGCTGCTCAATATGAGCCAACAGCGTGCACAGATGGCGACGAAAGACAATGGCATCTTAACCTCTATCAAGAATAGTGTGGCAGCAGGACTAGGGCAGTGATCATCTCCCTGTACTCAGCATTAGTGAGGCCACATCTTGAGTACTGTGTTCAGTTTTGGGCCCCTCACTTTAACAAGGATATTGAGGTGCTGGAGAATGTCCAGAGAAGGGCAATGAAGCTTGTGAAATGTCTAGTAAATATGTCTTATGAGGAAAGGCTGAGGGAGTTGGGTTTGTTTAGTCTCAAGAAGAGGTTTAGGGGTGACCTTATGGCTCTCTACAACTCCCTGACAGCGGGTTGCAGACAGATGGGGGATGTCACTCCTGCCATGGCTGCAGAGAGAGGACTAGAGGGTATGGCCTTGAGCTGAGACAGGGGAGAGTCACATTGGATGTTAGGAAAATTTTCACTGTAGGGTAATCGGGCACTGGAGTATGTTGCCCAGGGAGGTGGTGGACTCACCATCCTGGGAGGTATTTAAGTGGCATCTGGACGTGGAGTTGCGTTTTTTCTCTTCCTCTGTTTTACTCAAAAAGTGTGCCAAGATTCAAAAATACGTTTAAAAATATTTGTATATTTTCTGCCAGTTTATAATAACACTTTAAAATCAGGTATGACTTGGGAAGAACTCCAAAAGTTCCTAAACCACTGGAATAAAAACCTAAGCATGTTCACCCCACAAGCTTAAGAAATGCACATTTAAACTCCTTCTGCCAACGGATTTCATGGAATTAAGCAAGCACAAATGTGAAGTCCTGTACCTGAGATGGACTAAACCATGGACTAATGTTGGATAGGCTGGGCACTGACTACCCAGGACACAGTTCCTTGAAACGAAGATGGGGGTCTGGGCAGAAAGTGGGCTAAACATGAGCCAGCAGTTAGCCCTGGCCGCAAGGAATGCCAAGAATATTCTTGGAGTATATCTACAGACTAAGATCCCACCACTAACTTATTATTCACCTTCAGCCAGAACTCTAGGAATGCACATCTGGAATAGCCAGCTCAGTTTTTGATCCCCAGTACCAAAAAGTAATAAATTAAGGAGATAAAACTAAGGTAAGGTTGATGCAGTAATGCTGAAATACAGGATTTCCCACAGCAACAACAAATCCTGCATTTTTAGGCATTGACCAGGACGGGGTATATGGAGAACCTCCTCTTACACAATAGAACAAAGTGAACCAGAATGTCAGTATAATCTAACAGAGAGAGATAATTTGGCCTTGGTGAAGATGGTTTTACAGCAGAAACATTAGTACAGAACTTCTAACAAAGTGTGCTGCTGAGGAAAATGTACCAGGAGTGCTGCAAAGTCATGCACAGCTTAAAAATGGCCTGCAAATTCCTTGCGCATGGAATATTCCTCCAGAAAAAAAACCAACAACACACTAACAAAAACAACAAATGACAAAACCACAAAAAACCCACCATGAAAATCCCCAAAACAACAAAAAGAAAAAAGAAAAAACCCACAAACAAACAAAAAAACCCCCACAACCCACAAAATTCAAACCAAACAAAAAAAAAAATCCACCAAAAAAACCAATTGACTGGACCAAGAAGTTCTGGTTACTCCAACTTTTCTACCTCAAAACCAGCTAACACAGCACTGAAAATAAAGCAGTGCTAGCAGTCTCAGAGGTTATTTTCAAGAATAAAAAAGGCCAAATTGTTTTCTTTGAACTCAAAGATCCCAAAAAGTGCTATCAATTTTAAGTATGTGAAAACAAATCTAATTGTCTGAGCTATCCATCAAATGATGCTTTTTAAGGAAAAATTTCCTTGCTTGGAGTCTGGGGTCCATAAGAGAGAGAAGTGTAGGCAGGGTAGGACAGGATCAGCCCACAGAGGAAGATCAATCCACCTGCCAAAGGCACAGCAACGATTCTCCTTACCTGCACACAAGAAACTAAACCAAAAAAATCTAATATTTTACAAAAGAAAGCAAGTATTACATCAAAAAAAAAGGCTCATTTTTGCCACCGCATTTATGACACAAAGCTAACAAGAAGAAATTCCACATGCCTTCCACTACCCCATCGCCACATAGGCAGTGCACACTTCCTTTTTGCTGCAGAAGGCCAAATCCTCCCAAACGAATCAGAATGAGAAAAACACATGCATGCTCTCACTCTTTCTCTCAGGAGCTCTTACAAATGTTGCAATAGCTCAGATGGATTCCTACAACAGTTGGCAAAAATACATGGAATCTGTTTCTTTCATACTACTCAAGTAGATGTAAATTTGGCTGCACCAACCCCACCTCTCCAAGAAAAGGTGAAAACATTACATTCTTCCTTTTCAGCTGCTTTGACATTTGCAAGGCAGAAATGTTTTAGTATCATTCAGGGAGAAAAAGCCTCTATACCAAGCAGAGCTGTTGATATAAAAGGCTTTTTATTTGCAGTCAACAGGAGAAGCAAATAGGCTGGACACCGTTAAGAGAACACAATTGATTTGACAACATTCCCATGTCACATACCCTGTCTTTGCACACAATAGGAATTGGGTATACTTGGGCTCCCCATCAAAAATAAGATAAAAAAAGAATACAGATATATCCGCTGTATCTTAAAACATCCTTTTCAAGTCGCTTTTTCTTCAGATACACTACTGTGCGATACTTCCACGTATTATATAACTGCAAGCACCCAAATCAAAGAAATATTTACTTACTTCAGGAAGGTTTGTATGACCAATTATGTCACTATGAATAGAAATAATGCATTCAATGGGTTCTTTGTTTTTTTGCTATCAACGCAGAACAACATAAAATAAAATGAAAAAAAGTTGTATTTCGTAGGCGTCATTAAGGCTAAGCTTCAGAAATAACAGCAAAACAAGAAGGGGAAAACATTTGCTTTAGGGATACACTGCTAGCAGGTTAAAAAAAAGCCCTCAACAGATAAAGCCAAGCTCTAAATTAATTACAATGCTAAACACCAGAGGAAGCTAACAAAATATGCAAGAGGTCATTTCAGCATTTCTTCTCAGGCTCATTATCCTGTACTTCACACAAACCTACAATAGAAAAAAACTTCCAGCTTTGCTTCTTAAATTATCTGATTTGTTCAGTCTAGAAGACCATGCTACATATCAATACATGTGTAACTTATAGCATTTTCAAAAGAGCTGCGTAGAGCAACTTAATTTTTTACATATTTCAATGAGAACAAAAGAAAAATATTAATTTTTACACTACAAAAAAACCACTTCACTCAAATGCACCTGCCCTGAAGTTTACACGTAATAAAAGCCAGATGTACCTCTAATACACTACTGATCCCTGTTTTCCCACTGCACCACCTTAACCAAGAAAGCAGTACAGCATAGTTTTACACATCATTAAAACGTTTAAACCAAATATTGCATTTTTATAATCCTAGCAATTCTCACAAAACTAAACAGAATAAATACAGGAGCATTTAAAGACCTGTACTGTGAATGAAAGATCCCTCTTAGCCTGTTACCTAATACAGTAACACCTGAGTGGTAAGTGAATCAAATTACCACATTTCTTTTTCAAGACATTCATTATCAACTGAAGCAAAAGATACGCAAATTTATTTTTAGTAAAGCTAATCTCTAAAGTTGGTTTCTAAGGGTTGTTTTAGCTAAGCATAAATCTTTGTTTGAAGTCAGTAATAAGGAACACCAGCCAGGAGCCCGATTCCACATTCACTGACATCAGTGGGAGCTCATATTTTTAGTGTTATCCATGAGGATAAAAGGACATAAATTGTTTGCTTCAAAGGTGGTGCAAAAGCACTTAAGAAGTTCACTTTACAACATGCTTCTTGAGTCACATCTCTATGTCACAGGGACTAGAAAGCAAAACAGCAAGTCCCCCTGCCGCAGCTGCACCATGAGTTACACCACGCTCTTAGGTCTTGCTCCATACAACCCATGACCTCTGCCAACTCACGGCAGAGACATACTGCTACAGCCAAAGCTTTGCAGCAGTATCTCCACCAAGGACATCCACAGCTTCTAAAATTGTTCCTTGTCTCCATTTTGGCCACGAAGCTGCTCTAGGCAGCTGCAGGTTGGCCACCACAGAGTGGAACCAGACAAGAAATGGTTCAGAGAGCAGCCTCACCCTGGGGCTAGCCCTGCTCAGTGACCTGTGCCTGCAGGTCACTACAGATGATGAGAGAAACAGGTCCCATTGGCAGCCCAGTGATCATCAAAGGCAGGCTCCAAGTCCACACCATAGCAGCTCAGACTGAAAGAGGCATCCAGGTAATACAGCTCCAACAGGGACTGGTCGCACCAAGCTGGGCTGAAAAAGTCTTCTGTGCCCCCAGGTAAAAGCATGGGCAGGACCCAGGGGAGGCTGAGGTCCATTAGTGCCCAGGGGCCCTGACATGAGGTTGCTAATCAAATACTCTAACCAGCAGCATACTCCTCAGGAATGAGCTAGAATCACTTGGCAAGCTCAGACTATTCTTCCCAAATGTCAGCTGGCTTAATAAATAACAACTTCTGATGAGCATTATTAGCATCCGAATTATTGCTCCCAGATTACCACACACTGGCCTGCAAAATGCCAAGTTTACAAACAAAGCTGTCTGCTGGCAGAAGTGGGAGAGAATGACTCCAAGGGAGACAGCTCAGCTATCTGTTCCTGAACATCTAGAGATGGCAACTGTGGAGGTTTGTCAAGGCGTAAGCAATTAACGCACTGTTTCATTTAATCAGTAGACAGATTGAGCCTGTTGCAGAAAGCTGCAGAGCTATCCCATTGTGGCATTCTGAAGAAAAAAAGATTTCTATCTTACCCACCCACATATGCTCTTTAAACCAGTAGCTGCAGGGTTTGTTTTGTTTTGAGTCCCACACTGCCTTCTCAGGCCAAAGTTACAGTCGGAGCACCATCCTAGTGACACAAGCTGTGACTATTACTGTCAGTGAAACAATCATTAGAATGCTCTGATTCCCTGATAAAATTCCTGCATTCTCCAGCAGTCCTGCACCATGACTGAATTTGGAACCTGCTTGGTTTGTAGTTTCAACCCGAATTAAAAAAAAATGTCCTAAACACAATTCTCATCTCCCTCCCAAGGAAAATCAGGCCTACTTTAACATTCAACTTGCTTTACATTTAAGCCAAATTATCTAAGAAAGAAACCAAACACAGAACTAGAGTCTGACTTACTAAGACACTAACAAGCTGTTAAAAATCCTCAAAATACAGTTCCAAACTTCTCTGTGGTGTCAGGAAAACAACTTTGCCTACCTTATGCATATATTGCACATTGAACCCATTTCCATGCCTTCCTCACTGCTTTTGTCTTCACAGATGCAATTAAAAATACACATAAATAGTAGTTTTTCAAATTCAAGCACCCACAGGTACTACCTCTAACTTTCTAGCAGTGAAAAGCTGCTTTTTAATCATAAAACACTTCATTGATTTATGTAAGGATTTTGCTAAGTAACAAAATCTTCAGCTTAGGCCATTCAATTTGATCTCAAAACAAAGTTCTTCTCCTGAAAATAATCTATCTGAACATCATCCAATGAATAGCCCTATCATGCACTTAATTCAAAGACAAAATACTACTTAGAGCACCCTAAATAACATTCAGCTCTTCTCTAGGTTGTGTTTCAGAACCCATTTTCAGTCTTTTAATAAGGAAAAACCAAAACCCAAACCCAACGAAAGAATAATTAAATAAAGATGAGACCCTGAGCAACATTCCACATGCCTTTGTTGAGTGTTTCAGTAAAATCATGTTATGGAAAAGAAAACTTTACTCAAGTATTATGTGCCCAGATTTCCAGCTCTGGAGAGCATTCAGCAGTTTCTACAGACCTCTGAAATTCCTGAGCCATCTCCATCCCACATGATTTTCTGACATGAGTTTGCAAAGCCACAAAGAGGCTCTCCTCTGATGATAGCCACTGTCTGGTAAGAGTTAAAAACTGTACTCAGTTTGCAGATGGAAGAATTATCTAGCCCTAGGGATGGTGGGAATTGAGCAGTAACTAGGAAATATGTTAATTGTGGTTTTGTTTACCACAAAGATGCTTTCCTTTGCCTTCTTAAATTTTGTCATTTTAAGCTTTTACTGGAGCGAATTTACTTAAACACTGCTAGAGAAACAATCTTTTCAGAAAATGTCCTGTCATACAAGAAATAGAATGTCTGGGTTTAGCTTTTCCTGAGGCTGATAATATCTTTTGTGAAGACTGTCACAGCACACACTTTGTAAGAATTTCTAAATATTCTTTAAGCTCCTCTCAGTATTCTTTAAATTATTCTTTAAAATCCATTTCTGAGTAGAACTGAGATATAATTTCTGGACAAGTTATGAGCTCCTAATGATAACATTTTACTCTCCCTAGACCTATTCCTTCATTAGGAACTGTAGTGATAGGAAAAGGAGTAATGGGGATAAAGTGAAAGATGAGAAATTTAGATTGGATACTAGGAAGAAGTTTTTCCCTGTGAGGGTGGTGAGACACTGGCACCCAGAGAGGCTGTGTCTGCCCCAACCCTGGCAGTGCTCAAAGTCAGGTTGGATGAAGCCTTGAACAACCTGCTCTGGTGGGAAGTGTCCCTGCTCAGGGCAGGGGGTTGGCACTGGATGATCTCTAAGGTCCATTCTAATCCCTTAATAATCTATGATTCTTTTTAGTACCTAAAATATTGTGAAAGCTTTTCTCCACATACACACACACACACACACACACACACACAAAGAGGAGAATCATGTTTAAATAGGTCTTCTGATTCAGAGGGTGAAAAGAGTATTCAGTTTCTGCTTTTCTTTTCCCTTTCAAGATTATATCAGTTTTTAAAAAGACATACTGACTGTTACCTTTCCCATTTCCTACTTGCAAGGTACTTGCAAGGCTGGAGTTGGTCATAGGCCAGCTTCAGGCTCAAATAATGGGCTTTCAGCATAATCCATGCAAGGTTCAATTCAAATAGAAATGGCTGGGGATGAGGGGGAGAAGAGCTCTGAACGTTTACACCTCTTTCCCAGCTGAGGGTAGAAATGACTGTTGCCTCAGTGGTCACTTCCAGCCTCTACAATTCTAACCATAACTAAATGAATGCAATTTTCAGTCAGAAACGTTTCCTCTGGATATGCATTCTTGGGGTTCCTGCTTGCTTATCTTCTATCACTAATTAACCTTTACATTCCTGAAGGTAGTTATCCAAAGTGCAAGACCATTCATGGTAATTGTAAAATTACTCCCTGAAATTCTTTTCTGAAACTCATGAAAGTCTGTTTACCTCACCCAGACTTTTAAGTGAGATGCAAAAACTTTTTAAATTCTTTGATGTATTCTCCTTTAACTTTCATCAACAACTGTGGAGTGAAGGAAGATTCTTTGCTTTTCTTAAGTCTCCAATTGAGAATCTGAGATGATGATACAAGTAAGTTCATAGAATCATAGAATCAACCAGGTTGGAAGAGACCTCAAAGATCATTGAGTCCGACCCTACCGGGAGTACAAGACCATGGCACTAAGTGCCACA
>NW_008669917.1:0-13760 GCF_000695815.1 Acanthisitta chloris | reverse complement strand
AATATATTTTATACAACTTTAAGAACACAAAATGCAAAAGTACATGGATAGACCTGATACCAAAGCTGGGTTACAGATGTCTAAATATTCAGAGGAGATCAATCTAGGATTTTGTGTCTGGCTCACTAGAGCAAAGGCTTCTGCTTTGAAAAAAACACTTGAAGAATTCAAAATAGACTTAATTAATTCCTAAATAACTAAATTGTATTACTTTTATTTATGCAATAGAACTTTGCTATGCAGAATTCCAATTCTTATTAGGAATTGCTATGTTGTGACTGCTTGTGTCACCTGTTTAGCACAGATAGGGAATTGTGGGCAAACAAGAGAACTACTCCATTTTTGCTAAAAAGATAAGCAGGTTAATAGTTACTAACTTTGATTTTTATGTTAAAATAATTTAGTTTTATTGCTAAATTATTCATGTCATAATGGGCATAATTCAGTTACTGGGCCATGACTAATTTGCAAACACAAGAAAAAAATTCACCTTTTAAATCAAACTCATAAATACTAAATGTGAAGTTAAAAATACTTATCAGGAAGTCAAGACTCTAAAGAACATTAATTGAGGAAGAAATGGCCAAGTCAAATATGCCAAAGTCTGAGCAGAAGTTAAGGACTATATTGCATAGAATGCCACCTAGACCTGTTTTCAGCCCCCACTCCTGCAGCAACAGGTTGGCTCAGTCCTTAAAGTTGGACAAAAAGTGTCAAGACATTACCTGGGAATGAGAAGGGGAAGCCATTATATGATCCAAAGTCATAGTGACGTTACTTAAGAGCAGCTTTTTTCCCTAATAAAGCATAGACTGAAAACTTGTGAACAAAATGTCTCTGTCAAGAATGAAACACCGGTTATTGTCAAAAAATTAGAATGCTGCCCAAGCGCAGCCTAAACTGCCTACTTAACGTGTGTATAACACATTGACATTCATTTTCTGACCACATGCATACTTTGGTCTACAGACTTCTTTTTCTCATTGTGTTTGACAGTGATCTTAAAAGGACTACAGTTTCTCAACAACATGTATGAAGGGACTTGACCTCCTGGAACAAGCCACAACAAAATAAACAGAAAAGCAGAAGCTGAACTTTGAAATTATCAACATTTAAGCACAAGCCAACACTCAGTAATGTCCATAAAGTACCTCATAGGATTATACCCAGAAAGGAATGAAATTAAGGTAATGGTTTTCTAACACTGATAAAAGAATGACCTATCAATTAAGACCAGGACAGGTCGCTCAAAACTAGAAAGCTTTTTTTCAGAGGCCACAAACAGAATTTCTGCAGGTATAGAGTGATATAGTACTATAGAGGCATTGAAATATTTGGTTATGATTTTGTATTAACTTGCTCGTTTGATATCTCATTAACAATGCTGAATGACTATCAGACAAATGTGCAAGCCTCTCCTGTATGTTTTTTTGCTGTTTCATTAAAGCAATTTTGTATAGGTTTCCTAACTTCCATAGTAAATTAAAGCTACCTTTTATGATCAGGCCTTTTGTATGAGTTTTAAATTTCAGCTCTTAAGTTACCACACTTGCAATCTCATCTACTAAAGACAAGCAAGATGATGTGGTTTATTCCATCGGTCCACCTTTGATAATACAGTTCAATTTGAAGTTGATTTCCAGGGCCTGCTTTTGGACGAGCCCCAAGCAGAAAAAGGAGCAGTGTACCTCAGAACCTGAATATTTTTCAAGTTATAGCTCAGCATCTAATCAAGGGATAATTAATAAACCAGAAATTACATCAAGAGAAGAAAATATTTTCATAAACCTTTAAGGGGTCAAACTCATCCTAAAAGGCTCAATCCTGTATACCAACAGACTCCTGTATGAACATCATATGTGTCCAGATACAGCTGTACACAGTTTTAAAAAATATATAGCAAGTTGTGTTAGATCTAGTATAAAGTAGTACGTAATGTCAAACAGACAAAAAATTCAGCTTCCATGCTAGGGGCAGGACTTATAGAATATAAAGACACTATTAAAATCTCTGTGCTCAACACATACCTGATTTCCTCTCAGTATTTCTGTTGTCATGAAATCTGAAAATGAAGGCAGAGCTTGAACAGGTTTGATAACATGGAGTTCTCAAGGACACTTCACCCAAACACAGACGAGGTCAGAATAAGTCAAACCAAGCTTCTTTTGTCAAACTGGAATTAAAAGAATATTGGTCCTAAAAATGTAACATGTATACAAGCTGTTCATGTGAATTCAAGCAATAGTGGCTCTACACCTTATCAGAAACTTTATTTTGAAGCATCCAGTTGATGCTCTGCTTACTCATTAGTTGGGGGCAGGGGAAAACATGTTCTGAACACATTTGTTGCATGAAAGGTCAGGCTGGGAGAATGGAGAAGACTAACACTGCTGTGTCCACTAAAAAGAAAATAAAATGTGCTAATGGTTTTTGTCAGAAGATAGAAGCAGGTGCTCTCTCCAGGTCTTTAACGAAGAACAAAAGTTCTTTAGTTGATTTGTGGTATGAGCTCCACTAGCAACAAATTACCAGGCCATACAAGGGGCAGCAAAAGGATTATGCAGTCCTATTTGTTATAATATCTGCAGAAGATAGAAAATTATTAACTTCATTATGGATTTATATTTTTTATGATATTGTTCACTACAATATCTGAATGCTTGAGAATGGGAAAGGGCTGAATTTTAAAAACAGCAAGGCTTAACCCAGCTTAGAGGTGGGCAAGCAAAACATTTACAGGAGTGCTACTTAAAGATGAGTAGTATCTGTTTTTTCAGAGTACTTATCATTCTTATAGCTATTTCTGTGCTTGAGTCTCAGTTTCCAATGGATCCACTAGCAGCTGTGTATGTTTAGCACCTTCTTTGAAACTCTGGCTTATAGTTAACAGAGTAAGTTAAACTTGCCATGACAGAGAGAATTCTTTTACACAGGAGCCAACTGCTTTAATCTAGCAATAATTGTTTTATTCCTGTGAGCCCTTCCCTCATTGGATGTCCTCCATGTCTGATGCAAGCAACACTTGAATGTCTTCAGCAATAAATGAAGCCCAGTACATGCACAAAGATGATAGATGATAAATTATAATTATAAACACCAATTAAAACCTTATTCCTTTATATGCTTCATAATGGTGTACAATAACTAAGGGGTAAAACATCTTTATTTTGCAGGAACTATCCTTCCTTAGAGCCATCCATACAGCATACGGAATGAAGCAGAACCTAACAGAAAATAAGTGTGTCATCACATGATTAAATGTGAGATGATATCACAGAATCACAGAATGCATAAGGTTGGAAGAGACCACAGTGGGTCATCTGGTCCAAGATCCCTGCTCAAGCAGGGTCACCCTAGAGCACATTGCACAGAATTTTATCCAGATGGTTTTTGAATATCTCCAGCGAGGGAAACTCCATGACTGCTCTGGGCAATCTGTTCCAGTGCTCAGTCACCCACACAGTAAAGAAATTCTTTGTCATATTCAGGTGGAACCTACTATGCATCAGTTCCTGCCCATTGCCTCTTGCCCTATTGCTTTGGACAACAAGAAAGGCCTGGGTCCATCCTCTTGACAGCCACCCTTCAGATACTGATAGACATTTATAAGATCCCCTCTTGGTCTTCTGAAGAGTATCGAGCTGGCCTGAAAGGGTTAGCGAGATACAAGACAGGCACATTCCTGAAAGGGAATGGCTTGAGAACAAGCTGACCTTTCTCTCTGGGCCCCTTCAGAGATAAGTGGTAAGAAACATTGGCTGCTCTCTAAGTTTACCTCCCTAGCTGCTCTCACTCCTAATTTACCTCTCCAGCTGCAACAGGAGCAATTAGCTAAAATAAGGAGCATGGTCAAAAGGCCATGGTCCAAGAGATAAAACACCTAGGCTCTCTCATGAGAAAAACTGTTGTCAACATGTTTTCAACCTAAGGATCCTGGAAAAACAGGATGCTGCTTGTGTATATAAAAAATATGTCTGCACAATAAACTTCGCTACATGCCACCAGAGCTGTAGTCCGTCTGCTTCCTCAAGGCGTCCTTGCGAGCTGGACTCCGTCAGTCTTCTCTTCTTGAGGCTGAACAGGCCAAGCTCCCTCAGCCTTTCCTCATAACAGACATGTTCCAGTCCCCTAAACATCTTTGCTGCCTTCCACTAGACCCACTCCAGGAGCTCCATGTCTCTCTTGTAATGAGGAGCCCAGAACTGGACACAGCACTCCAGATACAGCTTCAGTAGGGCTGAGTAGAGGGGCAGGATCTCCTCCCATCATCTGTGACAAAATACAAGATAAACTGGTGGTATTCCATAGAATTTAAAAGCACAAACTGTGTTAAATTATGTGGCCACACAGTGACACTGGATCATCAGTGGGGATTTTATCTTTAACAGGATAAATCTCTGTCTTTGACCAAACAAGCAGCCAGAGCTGGCAAATGCTGCTGGATTGAGACCAACTTTATGGTTTTAATTGCAAGAAAAAAATAGAAAAACATGTTTTAGCAATGACCTAGTCATATATTTGCTGGTCACATGTCAGGACCTTAAGTACACTCCCTCTTCTAGGCGTGTAGCTGGCTATGTGAAGCCAGACTGTGATAAGAGCCATTGGGAAGAAAAGGCTTTCTGGGGAGGCCTCAGCAAAGGCTCCCCCCTTCCTTTGAGCCATGATTCTTGCCACTGGGCTCCACCTGGGCTACATTGCCTCTGTGTGGTAGTCACATCTGTGCCTGGCCACATAGCCCATTGACAATGATCTCCAATCCTGACCCACTGTCTGACCATCCTGGGACCCCCCTCACTTTGGCCTTGCCCATCAGTGGACCATGTCTGACTTTATTTTTGCCAGGCCTTCTCTGCTCTTTGAGAATTGTGGGATTGTACTCCACTAGGAAGGGCATGGCTCTGATGTGCAGGTGGGCACCCATCACCACAACCCCTGCCTTCGTGGAACAGCCCACATTGCCCCTGACAAAAAGTTTCTCAGACACTTTGTGCTTTGTTGCAGTCACAGGAAGGAACAGCCTTCTCTTGCCAGTTCAGACAGGTTTTTTACCCACCTTCTCTTCCTAAACCTTCTGAGTTTTATTTTTTTTCTTTTCAAAATCAAACATTGTCTACATGGAAGGAGAAACACAGGGAGAAGGACAGGAAAGCAGCACAGGAAAGACAAATTCACTTTGGTACTGACACACCATACAGCTCAAACTCTTGCCAAGAGCCATCACATAGAAATTGTAGGTTTCCCTCTGTGGTCCCTTGCTGGTACACCTTTGGTTTCTCTCTTTAAATTGTGCCTATGCAGTTCATGCTATGTTAGGATCTTTTAGGGAATTTCACATTACAATAAAAAGCTATTAAATTGGCCAAAGATTCCTCTGACCATGAGGAGACATGCTCACCCAAATTTGGGAAATACAGAAAAAAATACAAGAAAGATCCAAGAAATCCATCAACATTTTGCAACAAAAATGTTTGGAAGATATAGTGATACCAGTTCCTTCAACCACCTTCCTCAGTTGTGCTGCCACCTCTGCTATGAAGATAGAAAGAAACCACATTTTATGAATAACAGGGACTCATCCAAATTCTTATGAATAGGAAACAGAATGACAGGAAATCATGGTTGGTTATTTCTTTCTAAATATATTTTAATTTCTTCTATCATTATTGGACTAGAACTATTTCTAATATAAGCTCATTTCTCACAGGTTTTATTCATTGCCTACTGATATGTCCCTTCATTTTTATCTTTTCATGAATTTAAAGCAGGCTATCTACACATGTTACAGACACATATTTGTTAGTAAACGTATTAAAGCCACCATGGTAATTTTTTTCTCAGCAGTCAAGTATTTGAGGCATTGCGGTTTCTACCACATTCTGACTGTAGAACTGTATCACAGGATAGAAAATAGTTTCACCGTTTTTTTGTATCAATGATTTTTGTGAATGTCTTGTGTGAACAAATAAAATTGGATACTTTTATGATTTAGTTACATTAGAGCACTCATTCAAATCCCAGAAGAATCCTCGCTTCCCAGCGATTTTGATGGCAGTCATAGAAAATGAGGACAAGAGAATTCGAGATATATATTTCCTCACAATCCGGAGACTGGAGGGCATCCAATGAAATTTCCAGGTCCCAAATTTAAAACCATATTATATAATAAACTGTCCAACTCATTGACACAGTAAGCTGTTGAGGCCAAAAGGCTGAACAAGCTCAAAAAAGAACTAGACAAAAATCACAGAAGACAGGTCCACTAGAGGCTTTTAAACACAGTGGACAAATAACAGCCTCTGGCTCAGAAAGTCTGCCCTGTTAAATGCCTTAAACTGGGAGGTTTCAGAGGAACATTGTTCTGCGCCTGCCCTGATTCTTGTTCTCCCTCTAAGCACCATCTATAAGCTATCATCAAAATAGGAAACAGCAAGCTAAATAGACCTTTGGTCTCAGCCTATATGACATGGCTTTGGAACAGCAAACCTTTAAAAGCAAGTGGCTTAGTTTGCCATTCAGTGGCATATTTTAGTTTCTTAAAAGTCTTTAGGGTCATGATTAAGGATAATAATTAAAGAAGAAAACCATGACAAGAAATAGTAGGTTTAATCAGTAAATATGTGTTATTTAAAATTTAATATATTGATATTGCTTGAAGAAAATAATTAATGTCAAACACTGGACTACAAAGACAGATCATGTCAATGTTAGATATACATAAAACCGTAAATTATCATTATACCTGTAACGGATGGTAAGACTGTTAATCATTTTGTCCAATAGTGAATTTACTGCCCACAGCAAAATGTAATGTTCAAGTTAGGCCTGTGCTCCAGTAATAATAATAATAATCTCAATGCACTTTGTTTTAAGGATCTCAAAACTTTTTCAACACATTTTCTTCTCAAGTCTTTCCTCCCAGATGTTTGAATAGCTGTTCATTTGCTTTAGGATAAGAGACAGAAATGCTAAGGGATGTGACCACATTTACAGAAGTTTATTCTTCATGAAGCCCACATTCACATTCATGAGACAAAGTTTCATTTCCAGGCCTTATTCCACTGGAACTGTTTACACAAGATTACCTGATCATACATGTCAAAAAAATTCAGTCGCACACCCTCTAAAATCATTGCAGCTCATAAAGGACAGGCCAGATCATCAGATGGGACTGATTTGCCAAATCCATGGAAATTGGTTGGAACTGAGAAAAATACAGAAGCAGAGGATCTCCAAATTTATATATGATGAAGTTATAGAAAAAGTTCAAGTTACGCTGCCCTTTTCTGTTTATGTCTCCCTCTCATCAATATTTACACTGTCATGGGCATTTGGGGGTCTAAGAATAGTGGTGGTTTTCCTTTAATTACATTCTAAAACGTTACATGAATTATGATGTTTCCATGTGCTTCTGTCATACTTCTATCAGGATAAATAAAAGTAAAGCTTATGCTAGCAATAAAATAAATGACCATACATGCTTTTAAAATCATCTGTGATCCTGAGACCCTGAACTTTTGTCTCTCTTAACCAAAGGTCACAGCTTTCAATGAGAGCTCTTGAGCTTCTTGATCTGTAACAACCCACAGCTCTACCCACAGGAGGAAGTGGTATGGTCATACTCATTTGAAAGCAGCAGAGGTGTCAGGAGTGATGTTGGCACTTTGGGTCTAACATGGCAGGGCCTGGAGGCCAGAACTTGTCCCATCTTCCCAGCTAGAGGCAGAGTAGACAGGGGGGAACCAGGGCAGCTCCAGCATCTGGAATCTTCTTGGGGATTGGGACGTGCTGATGCCAGGTTGGGATGTGGGTTAGCCTATCTTGGCAAGGCCCATGGCCAGACAGGGCAGGGTTGTGAGGAGCTGGAGACTGGCCCTGCTGTGGGATCACTGGGACAGGAGCTATTGGCTCCAGGTGTCTGAAATGGGATCCTGAGTCAAGGAGTTTGTGGAGGGAAAGACCCTGGCAGGGTTAGACAGGGACAGTCAGGGCTAATAGTAACCTATTAAACTAGAGTTCTAGTTCAGAACTGCTTGGGGCAAGCATCCCACTCCCTTTCCAATACTGCTGTCTGCAGACACTGCCATTCCCAGAGAGCAGCCTGGCTGCAAAAATGACCATCTAAGTAGCAAGAGAATTGACCTCTTCAGGGACAGAGTACATTAGTGCAGCACGGATCTCACATCATAAACCATTGATCATTCCACTTGCTGCCTATTCTTGAGAGTAATACTGCGTATAATATTCACGTTACTTCAGATGCAGGGATTTCTAAAAATAAAGTATTTTTCAAGAAATCACTCTCAGTCCTCCTCTGCAATTTCACTAAAGTCCCACCAGTCAGGTGACAACTTTCAGGTCCTGACTGAGCAATTTAGGGTAAGTTTCATTTAAAATGCTAGTACAATTCCAGGCAGCCATTTCATTTAATGATGGGTCCTACATCACCGCGGTAGCTTTCAGACCTCATTTTTCCATCTCTCTGGAGACTTTGAGCTCCAAGGCCTTCTTCAGGGCTTTGTTTTTAGAGACTAACAGCCCACAGCTGTGATCTAAGGTCCCTGGTTCTCTTTTCATCCCACACTCTTGTCTCTAGAAGCCTTCTACTCACCAGAATATTGCCACGAATTCTACTTGCTGCTCCTGTGAGCTTGAGTGCCTCTGATCTTTGCCTCCTTGCCCACTATTCCCACAAAAGACAGAATTTTTTCAGATTTTGCTCATCCTAGCTATAAAAAACTGCCATCCAGCACATCGTCTTATTCTACTTATTCCAAGAGTGGTCAAATGTGAATGCCAGAAAAAGAGTGAAGAAACAGGGAGGGCAGTAGCAGTTCCCTAAATATTTACCAAGTCAATGTTGATTTGCAGACTAGAGACTTCCTGAGTCAGAGTTGCTATCTTTGTGTGTAAGAGCCCACAGTGTACTTCCCTTCCACAAAATATGGGTTTCCAAATTTTCAACCTAGGTGCAGTTTTATCATGCACATAAACCCACAGCACAGGTTACACAGCTTTATTGTGTTTGCTATGCATTGTCTCCTTTTTTGTTTGGTTTGGTCTTGCCACCTGATAGCTTTATCTAATGCCACTTGGTTTTCATGCTGCAAAAAGGAAGCAAATAGTTGTTCTGTGTTTATCCTCTGCTCTGGGTTATCGTGTATAATCAGATACTCGTCCTTGACACATGTAGATTGAAGTTGGCTGGGGTACTCTTACACTTTACTGCATTAGCATCTGCCCTGGTAACATTGTTGTAACAAAGTGGCCAGAAAGTCTCAGAGTAGCTGTATGGACTAAAAGCAGATATCTGGAATGTCTGGATTTTTTTTGTAAATTCTCTTTGAAAGGCTTGCAGTTTTCCTGAGTTCATGCATATAATAGAAGGCAGACAATTTAGTTTGCTTTGTTCTTCACAGTGTTTAATCTTATCTGCCTTTCTTTTTCCTCTGGCTGGGCAGTAGGTGGGAGGGCATCATCGCAAGCCAGTGTCAATGGGATGTTAGTGGTTAGTGAAATAGGTATGGATCCATAAACCCTGGAATGTAGTGAATAAAATACCTAATATTTGGCAACAGAGCTGTTGCCCTCCCCTTAATGACAGCATTTCAGAGAGGACGGGTGAGGGATATCTGAATCACTGTTATGCTATCCCACTTGATCTCTACTCACTAACCCAGTTAGATGCCCTTGCATGTGGTCTATTATTTTCTTAGTAAACAATGAGCCTGACAATTAAAGAGGGGTGCATTCTGCAACAGAAGCAGACAGCATAATGCAATGAAGCAAAGGGGAGGGAAATGGATGCATTAAAGATGTAAGGCTGAAACACCTGCTTCAAGCAGGCCACTTAAATAGATAAGTTGGTCCCCTGCAGAGACCCAGCAGTAAACAAAATTTCTGGGTGGGGAGTCTATTTTTTTCTCTCCTTCAGAACAGGCCATATCCTCTTATCTCATTCCTCTCTATAATAACACTTGATATAACCTTTGCCAGACTTGTCTCTCACTCATGATTTTGCTGACTAATTTTTTCCCTTATTCTTCAGTTTTATTCTTTTTACAGCACATTACAGAATGGCATCAATGTGTTTTTAGAACCATTCATCTGTCAATCTGTCAACCCCTGTTTAACAGATCTGATTATTACAGGCAATCATTTCAGAAGCAGTGTACTGCTAAATCAGACCTGCCCAATAGAAACTGAAGTTCACAATGAAGCACTACACTTGCATTCTGCCCTCAGAAGACTATGTTACCTAAGAAAAGACTGAGATAACTAAGATGAGGTCTGCAAGCTTCACACAGATAGCATCTGACCACTTTATTTAAAATGGAATCATCTGAAATCACATTCGTATTATTGTGCATGAAACCGATCTTGAGTATTTAGACACAACTAGCAAGTATTGAACAATTTACATATTATCATCAGACCTTTGTCTGATGGGAATCTTTGAAAGAGCTTAGCATTTCTATAGCTATCCAACTCACAATAGAGATCACATACTTCCCTTGGATTTAGTGAACATAAATCTACCACTCAAAATAAAGAACAGTAACAAAGTTCCTTATACAGCTGAACTTGTTACAAACATCATGAAAGCTTTTGGAGAGGCCCATTCCTGAACAAGTGGACTGGTGTAAGGTCACGAAGTGTCATAACATACCCCAACATTTCAGAAATCATCATCTCTTAGGACAGAAAGAGTTACTTAAGAGTTCCTATAGAAATTGCAGGTATTCATGAGCTGGGGTTCAAGCTAATGTCACTCATGTCTCTGGGAAGTCAAAGAATCATCTTTCTTTTTCAATGTGTAGGAGACACTGGCCCATGGCCTTTGAATGCCCTATTCCTCATGTTTACTAAATGAGAGAGTTTTCAGTTCCCATGAAGCTGTCATGGTTTGACCCAAGACATGGGGTAACTAAGACCCATGTGCAGCCACTCACGCACTCCCCCTAGGTGGGATGGGAGAGAGAATCAATAGACGAAAAATGAGAAAATATGTTGGTTGAGGTAAAGACAGTTTAAAAGGGAAAGCAAAAGCTGTGTACTTAAGAAAAGCAGAACTGGGAGTTTGTTCACCATTTCCCATGGGCAGGCAGGAGTTCAGCCATTCCTGGGAGAGCAAGGCTCCATCACTTGTAAAGGTGACTTGGAAGAAAAACACTCAGTCCGAGCATCCTCCCTTTCGTTCTTCTTCCCCCGGCTCTATATACAGAGTGGATATGGATACCACTGGGACAGTTGGAATCAGCTGTCCCAGTTTTGCTCTCTTCCAATTTCTTGTACAACCCCAGTGGATTGGGATGAGGAGCAGAAAAGGTCGTGGCTCTGTGTAGACCACTGGGACAGTTGGAATCAGCTGTCCCAGTTTTGCTCTCTTCCAATTTCTTGTACAACCCCAGTGGATTGGGATGAGGAGAAGGTCAGGTCGTGGCTCTGTGTAGGCACCGCTCAGCAATAACAAAAACATCCCTGTATCATCAACGCTGTTTTCAGGACAATGCCAAAACATGACCCCATACCAGCTAGTGTGAAGAAAATTAACTCTACCCCAACTAAAACTAGCACCGAAGCCATGACATATGAAACATAATTTCTTGCTGTTACTGTTGACTCTAGAACGGCTAGATCTCCCATCCTTTATGAATCAACATACATAAGACATCAAAATAGATCAAACAGCATAAAATCATACTGCCTGTTGGCAGAGCTCCAGTAAGCTCACAGTTCATTTCCAAGATGACTAAACCTAATTAAAGCATATCTCAAGATATAACATTAGTAGGCATATGTCAGAAACTAAGCATAAGCAAACAGGTTCATAAAGAAATCAGTGATAATTGGAATTTTAAATGGCAACACTGGCTTACAATGTCAGCATAGTCACCATTCCTATGTAGATTAAGAATTCACTGAAAATTAATGTAGAGCCTTTCATAGGTTAAGCAATGAAAGATTTGAGCAGATGGAGACCTCTTTGCCTTAGGGGCAAAATTAATATTCTCGAAATGTATGTACTTCCCAGAATGCTGCATGCCCTAAGAGGTCTCCTAGTTATTATTCTGCCATTTCATTTCAGAAAAATGTATTCTTAAATATTTTTAGGTAGCAAATGAAAGAACAACAGTGAGGTAAGATGCTGCATAAAGTGTGACTTCTAGTCATGCTCAAAAGTTTCAACTTCTGGAAATTTTATTTTATTATAACACTCATTCGAAAGGTCTGTGACTATGACATGACAAAGCAAGCTGATCTCAGGGAATCCATTTTCTGTCCTGCACTGTCATATGACTGCACCAATGGTGATAGTTCTTCACACTAAAAATATCAATAATATTACCAGTAATATCACAATTCCATAAGCTCAGCTCCTTAGCACAGAGGTTATCCAGAATGGCACTTCAATGCAACTCAAGAATTCACAAGGGAATTTAATCTTCATGGACATATTGTTTTTGTTCTGTTTGGGGATTTTTTCCCATTGAAAAGAGAGCTCATAAATATCTAAGATAAATGAATGGATTCATTTGGTAGTGGGGTTATTGTGCCAAAAGTACACACATACATACCAGATGTAAAGTGGCCCAGAGACCCATTCCCACTGCAGGAGTCTAGAGTGTTGTTGTGAGGTGTTTCCTGACACCCCACCCTTCCTTCTCAAGGGAGAATGGAGCCATACAGAATCACAGAAAGGGTAAGGTTGGAAAGGACCACAGTGGGTCATCTGCTCCAACCTCCCTGCCCAGGCAAAGTCATCCTAGAGCACATTGCACAGAATTAAATCCAGGCAGTTCATGAATACCTCCAGTGAGGAGACTCCATGACCGTTCTGGGCAAACTGTTCTAGTCTATGGTCACTCACAGAGTAATGAGGTGGAACTTCCTTGTGTGCTGTGCCTACATGCTTGTATTCTACTAACCCAGGAGAATGAAAATAGCACATCTTTTTAATAATTATGGACAATCCTTTATGCATAATATAGAATATGCAGGTAGCATTAGAATCTCACACCACAGTTGTGTTTCCCTCTTATTTGTTAATTGTCTATGCAGATGTTTAATAAAGGAATTAATATCAATTCTTACCCTGTCATTTATTTAAAGTGACCCCATATCTGGAACATATTACTGTAGGGGGAGGAAAGTCACCTGCAATGATTATCCCAATAAAGGTACATACTGCTGAACAACAGCAATATTGGCATATCATAGAATATTCCTCTGGACTTTTAAAATTATTTCACCATAGATATGAACACCTAAGATTCCTTCATCATGTCATGTTGTCAAAGTGCATATTTTATAGCCACAGAGCTGAAAAGTCCATCAACATCAGCAAAGGAGTACCACTTGAAATCAGAAAGGGAATTAACACACTTAAAGCTAGTGGGTTTAGGTTCCACAATAAATTTTCTTCCTCTATAAACAGGAGTGGCTGAATTTTTTGCTACTATTTTAGGTACTGAGTAACAAAATATTTATCGTTTTATACAAAAACTGCCTGGAAAATAATTGTCTGGCAGATTGGGTTGTTTGAGGCTTTCAGTGTACTTTATGCATGGGTTAGAGCACAAGTTTACAAAAAACCTGTAACAGAAAGAAAAAAAACTTCAGGCATGTCCCGTTGAGCAGCCAACATTTAGAAAATTTTGCCAGATTTGAGATGTACTTGATCTTAGGTGCCATCATATGTATCTCAGGGTTTGATCTATTCCACTGGCTGAGACCCTTCAAACAAGACCAAGCTACTG
>NW_008669916.1:57696-61723 GCF_000695815.1 Acanthisitta chloris | reverse complement strand
CCTCACTGCTGGTTTCAATTACTTAATGAGTGTATGTGCTGTGTAGAAAGGCTGGTGTGTCCAAAAAGATCTAACCACCAGCCCTCAGAATACCTGTCCCATAAGAAATGTCTGTCTGCTTCCTAAACATCAAGCCACCAGCTAGCACTAGTCACTCTTGAAAACATTAGCCAATCTTTTCATCCATCTCTGTTTCCACAAGCCACCAACCAGTCTGTTCATGTTTTACCTGCTACTGTAATTTGACAGTTCTGTAGGAAGACTGTGAGCCAATTCTGAAATTCAAAGTCAGTGCAGCAGGTGGAAAGCAGAAAGTCATTACTTTTCAATAATCCTGGATATTTAACTCACTATTCTGAGAAGTAGGTCAGACACCAATCTGCATGGTAAACAGTTATTGTCATGTGGGAAAGTAGCATTTTTCTGTCTGAAAACTGTGTTTTCAATATTGGGATTCAAAGCTAATGTTACTCTAGTTAATGAGTTTCCTGTTTTCTTCTGATTAACCTGTGCTTTTGATGCCCTTTGTATAGTTTACTTCAGTTTTCCTATCTATAGACCAGGAAGCACTAATTCTCTAAGCAGCTTTGGCTACCACAGCTCTGAAATACAAAGAAACTTTTTGTCATCTTTGTAAAGGCAGAGCCATCTCTAGGTACAGGCAAAGGTGGTAATGACCAGGGAACAAGAGGATCTCAGCAGGGAATAGCCATGACTTAATCCAACTTCTTCAACTATTGCTAAACTTAATGTGGCTATGGAGGAGAGATGGTGTATGGAGATCTGGGAGAGTTCAAGGGGAAAGGGACCTGGGAGTTTGGACAGATAGAAAGCTGCACATGAGCTAGCAGTGTGCTCAGGTGGCCAAGAAGGCCAATGGCATCCTGGACTGGATCAGGGACAGTGTGGTCAGCAGGACCAGGGAGGTGATTCTGCCCCTGGACTCAGAGCTGGTGAGGCCACACCTTGAGTACTGTGCTCAATTTCTGGGCCCCTCAGCTCAGGGGGGACATTGAGGTGCTGGAGCAGGTCCAGAGAAGAGCAACGAGGCTGGTGAAGGGACTGGAGCACAAGTGCCATGAGGAGAGGCTGAGGGAGCTGGGGGTGTTCAGCCTGGAGAAGAGGAGGCTCAGGGGAGACCTTATCACCCTCTGCAACTCCCTGACAGGAGGTTGGAGTCAGGTGGGGGTTGGTCTCTGCTCCCAGGCTACCAGCAGCAGGACAAGACTCAAGCTCTGCCAGGAGAGGTTTAGGTTGGATATTAGGAAGAGATTTTTTACAGAAAAAGTAATCAGGCATTGGAAAGTGCTGCCCAGGGAGGTGGTGGATTCACCATCCCTGGAGGTTTTCAAGGTGAGACTGGATGTGGCACTTAGTGCTATAGTCTAGTAACCATGGTAGGGTTGGACTTTTTTTTTTCTTCTCCAACCTGGTTGATTCTATGATTCTATGAAAGTTCCACTGCTGATCCTTAGGATGAAGTCTCAAACTGCAAGCAGAAAGGGGAATCAGATACCACAATGGGATAAACTGGCTCAGTGAACTAATCCAGGCCAAAAATAAACGGCAAAATTTCAGAGAGATAAGACACATGGGTTTCATGTACCCCATTGCTCTGTATATAGTTAGAAATCAGCTTTTGGGAAAGAGGGTTTCCTTAAGCCAATTTTCCCTTGAAAGAAAGTGCAGAGAACCATAACCAGAGTTGTTCCAGCTTGCTCTGAAGACACACTCTGAGATGGCATCAGAACAGCAAAATGGCCTTTTCAGTTCTCTGTTGATAACATGGCATAAGGATTGCTTAATGTTTTTTATTCTAACAGAGAGGACTGCATACAGGCACAACAGACATCAAGAGAGGGAGAAAACAACATATACTTCTGTTTTATTTGGTTTTAAATGTAATAACTTAAAGGAACTCACAGGGAGGGTCTGCAACAATGACAACAAAAGTCTGTGTTTAGATTTCAAGTATGTGATTAGCAATCTGGGTTTTAAAAGTATTTTAGAAGCCTAATGGACCCATGGAAAGAATAGTGGTACTCTGCTATCAGCTGTTCTGAGTAGTGATAATGTCTGAATTAGTACTAATTTACAAGCTGAGACCTGCTTTATGCAAACTAAAATGCAGTGTGGTTAGCTGCAAAATAGTAGTATGGCAAATTCCCTAATGGCTTCACTATAATATGGTCAGTTACAGATTCTATAACCTAATGTCTCAGTGATTTAGGAAGTGTTTAAACTACACATTAAATTAAATACATAGGAGAAGTTCACCACTGGTGCACCCTAATTAATCAGCATGAATTGATTTTGTAGTAATATTTTGAAATGAGATTTGTTTTCCGGTTTTACCTTTGCGTGTTAATTTGTTTCATTTATTAAATTGTATGTATCTGTTTCTGGAGAATGTAATTAATAATTAAGCTAATTAACTGAATCAATTCAGAGATACCTTTCCTTGTATTACACTAAGAAAAACACACACATCTTCTTTCCTCAGTTTACTATGCCTAATTGGGGTATGATCAATTCACACAGTATTTTGAATGAAATCTCAGTTTTGGGAGGGCAAACTGGAGAGCTCTCTGTAGGGAGAATACTCTTTCTGGTGTGGTTGCCTCTGTGAAGCTACAGACTTCAGCTGGAGCATCTGAGATCATGAAAATTAGGCTAATGTGATGAATGGAGTTGATTTCAAATGATTGCACTGCACATTCCAACCCACTCACAGAAACCTGTGAATAAGAATTTAATTTGAAATGACAGGTGGAGCATTTGCTCAGCTTTGAACAAGGGATGATGAAGGTGGTTGAGGGTATTGTCAGCCCTTGTAAGCTAGGTAGATATAGTCCAAAACTGGAAGAAAAAGAAGAAAGAAAAAAAACCACCGCAGCAAACCCCTGAAATTTGGTAGAGGTTTGCTGCCATATGGCCTGAAACTAATGGGTTGTTGTTCTATAACACCACAACCTATCTAGAATATGTTCAGAGAGCTGGAGAGATAAGCAGGGAAATAGAAAAAAATTACCATCACAAGCTAATAGACCTTAACAATTCTATTAGCAGTTGAATTCAAGAGGGCAAGTGTTTTCTAATGAGCACTGCATCTTACTCTTCAAAGACCTGTGATTATCTTGCAGTGTTATTTCTCAAGTCGAGTTTACTTTGACATTAAGCCACATTTGCAGTACATATCTACATGTATATCTAGGTTGGTTTTATCTGTTCTGTCTTTTCTGATGAAAGATCTGAAAACTAGGAAATCAGAGTGTGTTCTGGCTCCCCTTGTACAGGGATGAGATGGAGAGAGGTACTGGGAGAATTTTTTTTATTTTTTTTTTTAATTCATTTTAAGCAGTTCCACAGGGATAGAGCTTTTAAGAACTGGGTAGAGGATTTAGCCACACATCATACACAGCTAAATCACAAATTGAATCCAAGAGCCTTGTGCAAACACGTGTAAGCCCATGTGAGGTTAGTGTAATCAAAAATAAGTATAATGCTAACTAGAGAGTTCTCTCCTACCTGTCGAAATGAACATGTGTTGGTCAACTCTGGAAGTTTTCAAAACACACATGGTAATGTTCTGCTTGTCTCTAGTTGTCTGAAAGAAGGCTGATGGTATCCAGCTTGGGAAGAATAACTAATCCAAGTTAAGTTGTGAGATAGGCTGTGGCAAGAGGACTCTTTAAGCAGTAGAGCTCAGGGGCTCAATATGCTGCATTGCTGCACATAGTGGTGACTGGAGGGTGTGTGGGTCTGTGTTTGTGTGTGGTAGGGTTTAGAATTGGGGATTTTTTTGGTCTTGAAAACAGGGATCAAGAAATGGCAACAAAACAGATGCATAAATAGCTCCTCTTCTATTTGTTCTTCAGGAAAATCAAGGAAAGTTTGGAGTGCTTTCCTGTTAAACTCAATAACTTGATCCATGCACTGGTGCAGATGTCAGTGACAGGCTGTGCAAAGCCTCCAGCTGCAGAGACTGTCCCCCAAGAATGGATGATGCTGCACACAGAGAAATCAA
>NW_008669916.1:56390-57682 GCF_000695815.1 Acanthisitta chloris | reverse complement strand
TCAGCAGAAAGCCTGACTCTGTATGTACTGTGTTCTTTGCTTGCCCTCGTTTGCCTTGATCTTTAACGACTCTTCTGAGAGCTTATACACTCTCCCTCCTCCTTTATAGAGGATGTGCTCATGCCACATTAAAAGGATCATGGGATGAACAGTGGTGCCATAAGCAATGAGCTACCAGAGAGAGAGAACACCAGGCAGACAGATATTTGCAGGGAGCCATTAAGGAGAACAGTTCATGCCCTGTAGTGAAAAATAAATCAAGAGCTAATTAAAGCATCCAGAAGGAAAGCATGGCACAAAATTAGGAAGCCTAATAGAAATTGCAGGCTGTTATATGATGCTTTAATGGTGCACTATTAGTTTTCACACACTGCAGAGATCTTTCAGGGTTTGAGTTGTATGCTATCCAGGCAACTTTCTGTGCAGCAAAGACTATGAATTACAAACTGAATTCTCTGGCACTTGGCACTACATTAAAGGAAGGTTTTTCTTTGTTAAAATCACCCTATATTTTCTCTTGTACAGTTTTATAATGTGCCTCTCTGATCATTTCTCTTTTCTCCTTCTCCCTTTTCCCCAACACAGCTCTATCTAGTCCAGGTGGTGCAAACCTGCAATGTGGTCACTTTTGTGGAAAAATCGTTCGACCAGTTCTCGAAACTTCACAGCCATCTCCAGAAGCAATTTCCATCTCATGCCCTCCCAGAGTAAGGCAATGTATTAGTGAGTGTTATTCTTCTGTTAAGTGGTTCTCTCTGTGCTCAGATAAAACTGTGAGAATATGCATGGCAGGCATATTTTTAGAAACACAAAGGCAATGTGACATATTCTATCAAGCCTTTTATTCAGCCCCGGAAGAAACTGAATCATAGAGCATTGTCACAGTCTAGCTTTTATATATTTTATTGTTCCTCTTTGTATTGGGAAGAGAAAAGGGGAACAGCTTGGGCCTGAAAAAACTGTTCCTGAAATCAAAGGCTAAGTGGTGTTGACTTCATTAAAGGCGTGATAGGGCCTTTAATAGTTTTTATTTTCTGCATGAAGCTTATCAAAACTCTTAGCAAAATCCATTGCAGGAATGTTCACAGTGGGTCAGAACAGAAACAAGCCAAGCTCTGACACTTGCAGGCATGAACAACCTTTTCACAAAAAGATGCACATACTCCCCAGCTGAGAAATATCCAATAATCTTATGTACTATCCTGGCCTCAAAACACACTCCTTTATGCCTCTCATCATTCAGTGTAATATAGCTTGAAAAACATGCTGTCATTAGTTGCAGTAATTCTGAA
>NW_008669916.1:2352-56370 GCF_000695815.1 Acanthisitta chloris | reverse complement strand
CTGCTTTTCATTTTCTGACTCTTATTTCTTCACAGTTTCCTGGGACAGTGAGTCCCATGGTTTATTTCTGATTTGTGTAAAATTTATGTAATGATTGTTCATGGCTTTAGTAATACAAGTGCAGTTATTTATTCTACAAATATCATATATGCTATAGTGCATCCACCACCGAGAACAAAGTGGTCCTCTCTTAAACATTGATGCTGACTCACCTGGAAAAAAGCTCTTCTTCAACCTCAATCTACGTAAAACACAGAACTGGCCAAAATGAAGCAGTTTACTTGAACCAAGCTAAGATTCATGTGATAAGCTTGAAAAATATAAAGGTCTTTGGGGTTTGACCTGATGTAAATAGTCACAAACAGCACAGTTTGATTTAAAGTTTACAAATCTCAGCTCCAAATTTGATATTCCCCCAAGCTTGTGAGAAGCAATCAGTTAAATAGCTTCAGGCCATTAGGCATTTAGTTAAATGGCTAATTCCAGAGAATCTTTGTCCTACCTGAGGGGTTTTTATTGACTCCAGTTTGATTCATTATGACTAGCTCACACGAACTGTTTTGCAGCAGCTGGTGAGGATCGAAATTCCACTAAACAGACACTGAAAGTGCTTGAATCGTGGGTTTGGAGATATTTGCATGCTAACCATTAGCTTGTAAAACAATATATTTAACAAGTACCAATTTATGATTTTTTTCCTTGTGGTGGCAGAGCCCTTGGAAAGGAAATACATTTCTTTTTAGAAATGCAGAGACCTCAGAAACCCTGGAGTGAATCTCAGAAATAGTACTAGCCATTTTTCAGATAAATCTACCTTTAATAAAATCCCTCACAACATTTTCACAGCCAAAGAGCATTTCAGAACCCACAGAGGGTCAATCTGCCTATATTGAGGCTGTCTCCAAGAGCTCCAGTGCTTTATTGTTGTAATTCAGTCCCAGCAGTAACCTGTCACTGCATGATCTTTCCCCAAGATTGTGTTAAAGCAATTCATTTTATGATGTTTCTTGATAGGCATGTTCTTTAATGTGAAAGTTTTGGGTTGTTTTCTAGCAGCACTTTGTTAATTTGAGGCTTTTCATGTATCCCAGATTTTACTCTAATAATAAAAAACTAATTATTTCTTTATAGGAAGTTATCACTGAAACTGCCATACCATATCAGACCATTAGTCTGTCTGTGTGTTACAAAGCTCCAACTCTGGCTGGTGCCAGATGCTTCAAAGGAAGGAAAAAGCCTTGTTCCACTATGTAACCACAAAATCAGTTAAAATATTTATTATTTAAAAAGCAAAATGTTTAATATTACTAGAATAATTAATTGGAACTGCTAACACAAAGGACTTGGTTTCGGCTTTGTATTGATTCTGTGAAATTGTATATATTCCTGTCTCATTAGGAGGAAACAAGGCAATATGAGAGTGCTTCATGCAAGTGCTAAATACTGAGTCTGCTGCAAGAAACTAATGGCAAAAGCTCAGACTTCTCAGCACTTGAAATTTTGCTATTGGCATGTAAACATTCAGCCTATATTTACAAGTCAAAGCACAGCTGCCCTTGCACTCTAGCACCTTCCTTCTTATTTGGTTTCAGAGAGAGTATTAATTGTGTTCAATTATTGTTTTGTAAAAGGCAAAAAAATCTTTTCACCTAACAATGCATTTCAGGGACATAATTTATACATAGAACAATGTTCAAGTTAACAAGTAGGAAATGGAATCTGCTATGCAGGACATCTGCACATGGTGCAAGCTCATATTTTCCTGATCTACTTCAGGTAGATGCAAAGCTGAATATCAGGTTGGGAAGTTCACCTTTTCTAACACAAGAGAATTCACAAGGGCAGAGCCAGTTTCAGCCACAGATGCAATTCAGCAAAAACACTAAGGCTTTTTAAAGAAGAGTTCAGTGCCACCACAAGGTTCATGTTGTCCTTCACTCCAACAGTTATTGGTGTTATCAATCAGCATTCTCTGTCCTCTGTTTGGCCACTGTGCTTAGGATACATCTTCTGAGGGTTTGTATTTTACAGCCAGAGTCATCTCTTTGTGTTACACAGTCTAATTCATTTTAAGCTGCTTCCACACAACTCCTCCCTACCATCACTTGAAAGAAGTCCTTTTTGTGCCCCAGAGGAATCCAGAACATTCCAGGCTATCTGTGTGTACCAGATGATCTGGGCTCTATTTTTGTCTGCACAGCTCATATATGTCATGATCCTGGGTCATATCACTTCCCCTGCCTCATTATGTGTCCTGCCACTGTGATTTCATGAGTCTCCTCTCACTATTCATCTGCACAGCCCCTCACTGAGCCCTGATCTTCCAGTGCCATGGGCAGGGATAACCCAAAGGTCATCCATACATACAGTTTGCTGCTGTCATCCCAGGCCCTCACTGTTTTAATTGCAAACTCAGTTATACCAGTGCTGAGTTTCTCCTTGCAGTACTGCCCAGCTGCCTTGCAAAACACCAACCAAGTGCTCCTTTCAGTGTATCTCATGCTACAAAGCCCCTTAGTCATTTGTCTGGAGCCTTCAGACACCTTTTGAGATCTAGTGGATAAACAAGGTTGTAGCATTTAAAAAAAAAAAGAGGTTTGTGAACAAGACATGGTTGACTCTTTACAGTGATGGTGGTGGAACATGAAATATAACCTGATCAAAACTTCTGCCTTTCTCTATCACATACATTAGAGGACATAAAGCATAATGTTAGTTATGAATCCCACTATTAGCAATCCATATCACAAAACCCATTATGTGCAATTTAGCACAGATAGCTTTTCTAATGCTCTTCAACCTGAAAGATAAATATCCTTAGTCAGGGCAAGGTTAATATAAATTGATTATATGTATTGCCAAAAATCTGACCTTTTGACTGATGTAATGTGCATTGTCTCTAAAACACAAAGATGATTCAAGTAAAAAAATGTGAGGTTTTGACATTTTCAACCACCAAAGCATTTGAAAATTGACATAAGGCCATTCTATGCATATGTGATTTATTTACTAAACTGAAATTAGATTAATCTTAATAAAAATTCAGCAAGACCATTACCATTACTATTATTATTGTTATTGCTTTGGTTGGGATTGATTTAGTTACTATGAGGATCGTTTGTTTTCATATATTGCTTTTATTATACTAGTGCCTGGAATTACATATGGGATCAGGGGCCTGCTCTGAAAAACTTATCTACACTCTAAATAGCTGAGGTAACAAAGCAAGCAATGATATATTCATCACATGTCTCATTGTTGCTGCAAGGCTTTGGTACTCAATATTCTGTGGTAAGGGTGTGTACAGCAAGAGCCCTGGGCTGAGATCAGGGATCTGTTGTGCTGTGCACAGTGCCAAAAATATTTTCCTGAGATCACAAAGGGCCAATTATTTAGAGGTATTTAGATACCATAAAATGCAGATAACTGCCATTTAGGTTGTATTTATTTACTTACCTTTTAATTCAAGATTTAGACAGAAAACGTGCTACAGTGTAAGACAAAATATGAGGAAATTACTAGAAGAACCAGAGGGTAAACAATCCTCTGGACCCTGTTTCCATCCCTTCCCCTACCTGCAAAACCTCTTCTTGACTTTCTTCTGTTAAGTAGAGCTGGAAATATTTTCAGCAAACACAGTACAAAAGTTATGTTTATGCATATTCTTCTTTTGCAGGTTTCCCCACTCATGGCATTTACCTTTTACGGACCTGGAACATAAAAGAGTGAAGGATTTGAATCTCTATCTGAAGCAGCTATTAAGTGGCTCCAGGAAACTGGCTAATGTGAGTATTTCCAGTATCTCTTTCATTTGTGTAGGACTTTCAGTAGCATTGTACCAAAAAGCTTCAGGAAGCTTTCCATTGCCTCCTTAGAAACAACCCCCAAATTACCCAAGTGACACATCTTCTAATGGAGCTTCTTTTGGGATGGAGCCATTGCAGCATTCATCAGAACTTAAGACAAAGACAAGTATGACTGAGAAATAGTTTATTAGACCTGGCAGGGCATTTTTCAGAAAAACCTTTCTTCCCTTGCTGCCATCCGAAAGTAGTGATTTGCTGAATTTTTGACAGTAAGGAGTTGGTTCTGAGTAATGTAATGTCTAAAAAAAGGAGTAAGCTTTGAAATATTGAAAAATCTGATTTTGACAGTTGTTAAATGAGAAGTTCCATTCTCTCAGCCCAGAAATACCCATTTCAAAATGTAGTTAACACATAGAAGAAATTGTTTTTCAAACATAAGACCAAACCCAGAATGTTTCAGTATTATCAGAGTGACACGTTGTGTCCATTTAGTTTGGTGTTTTCTCATTTTTTATTCATTACTGCTTTCTGAGATGTGAGGTTCTCCTCCTGTTTAAAAAGGGAAAGTTGAAATGGTAACAAACATTGACTTTTCATTGTCTGGCCCAGGCGAAAGCCTTGTGCATCTCAGCATCATAAAAGCCAAGGCCAACAGCAGCTAAGGGGCCACATGCACCTTGGGAGGATGTTCAGTCATCACACTGCATCACTTCAGAACTTGAACGGTCAATTACTGGCAGTGACACCAGGGTCTGAGGCAAAGGAGCCTCCTCCAGTGACCAGCTGTTGTCAGGAAAGCTGTCAGGCAGGAGAAAGTGGTGTTTTACATTAGATCCCAGGCTTTTGTAGAGGCCAGGAAACTCAAGTGAGCCATGGCACGAGCTCGTGCACTGCTGGCACATTCTCTAGCAGAGCTAGGGCCTCTGCCAGGTGAGTCATGTCATGTCCTGTGGCCTCAGGGCCATAGCACCAACTGGGGCTGCTTTAGTTTAATAGCACAGACAGTCCAGTATGCCCAAAGAGGATATGGCAGGATGCTTGTTCTCCAAAATTTCAAACATCTTGCAGGAGGAGAAAAATGTTTGCTGCCTAACTCTATAACTTTCCCAGCTGCGACTGTGTAATGGAGATTAAGAAGGAAATCGTCCCTATGCAAAACAAACCGTTTTCTTACTAATATGCATATAAATTCTGAGCCCTGAGTTGAAATTGAGAAGATTTCCAAAGAGGACAAATAATATTTGTCTCACAGAGTTACACGTCATTTGGTATGAACAGCTGACTTGTGAGCTCAGATTCCTTGACTGAGCTTGCCCAATAATCTGCACAAGTTTGGGTTAATTGTTGTGCAATTCAAACACAAGCAGTTCCACCTCAGCATGAGGAAGAACTTTATATTGAGGGTGGCAGAGCACTGGAACATCTGCCCTGGGAGGGTGTGGTTCTCCCTCTCTGGAGACACTCCAAACCCACCTGGATGTATTCCTGTGTCACCTGCTCTAGGTGACCCTCCCTTGGCAGCAGGGTTGGACTAGATAATCTCCAGAGGTCCCTTCCAACTCTAATGATTCTGTTCCTTCTGACACTCAGGTTAGGGTCATGGGTTTATTTTACATTAGTGCCTTTTGGTCTTAGCTGAGAAAAAGCTGATATAAGCCAGTGACCTAGAAATGAAGAGCTCAGTATCTTCTGCTGTGCTCTGAGCTGCTGGAAGGTACATGGATTTTCAATTTGGGCCAAGCACTGCTGTGTAGAAGCCTAATCCGCAGTTGAAAAATTAGCCTGCTTTAAAGCCTTGGGATAGCAATAAAAATATTTCCTGGTTTTTCACAGAAGCTCTGTTTTCACTCCTGCTCCATGGTGTGTGCATGGGTTAGTAATCAGTCAGAGCCATTGCCTTGCAATGGACTTCCTAATGCCCTTCCTCCTCCCTCCATGGGCCTGTTGGCCCCAGGGAGCTGGGGAAGTCCTCCCAGCATGTTGCTGGTGGGACACTGGGACACAGCCACAACGAGGGTATTCAGAGGTAACTATGGACAGATCTGCTTGGGGACATATACTGCTGTGGCTCTGAATGAGCCCAGAGGGCTAATTTTCTGGCTGGTACAGCCTGTAGTGCTGAACCATGAAAAGAAGAAAGCAATTTTGTGCCTAAAAGGCCTGTGCTGCTACTGGTGTGCTGGACAGGGAGGGCACAACAACAGAGTAATGGGCAGATTGTTTCCACTGAAAAGTGCTGCTGCATATGGGAAATGATCTAGCTTACCACCATGCAGCTAACCTGCAATTCTAGATGATAACCTTTAAAGTTATTGATACTCCATAAACATTGAATCATTATTTTTAGTTCAATATGCTTCTCCTGCTGGGAGATGTGAGAAATTCAGAAAATACTGACATGTTCTGACCCACTTAGAACAAGGAAGACCAGTCAGTGGGTAATTTCCTTTGTATTCCCAGCTGAAGGCTTCTTTTTTACTTTTCACTTTGGTGTGACTCTTTCAAAAGTGTCATGGTGTCTTCATGGCTTTAGTCTGAGCAGAAAGCCAAGCTAGGAAGCTTTGTTGATAAAAATAAATACCATTATTTTGTCTTTTTTCATGCATGGGACAACTTTGCAGACAAATTTGTCCTGTTTCTCAAAGTCCTAGGGAGCCTGACTGGAACCATTTAGTGAGTTGTCTGTTCTCAGGCATTACCAAAGTGTCATTGCTATGAAATAGTAAAACTATGTAGGAGTAAATAATTAATTCATAAACTTGTGAAGAAATCTAGTAAGAGCAGAAGCTTGTAGAACAGGGTTCCCTTTACTTTCTTGCCACAAGTCATTTCTTTATGCTGAGCTGTATTTATGCTGCATTGTAGCTGTACAGTAGGCTGTAGTATTGTCTGAGATGGAGGGAAGAGCTCTTATTTCATTATAAAATACCCTTGCTATCACTGTAAACACATTACCCTGATTGACTAGACACAATTTTCAGCTCTGAAAAATTTACTCCAGTCCACACAGCACTGCCTGCTGCTTGGTTCTGCCAATTAAGTCATTATAAATCCTAGAAATGAAGAAAGAATCGGATTATACCCAAATTCCTTCCTCAGTCATGCCTTAAGTGCATGCTTTTTAGTCCAGACTAAGTTCTGATTATGAAAATTGTATTATAATTAAGAGTAGGTCAGAGTGTCACTGACCTTTTCTGCTAAATGGTTGGAGCAAAGGAGGAGAGGTGGAAAAGAGCTTCCTTCTCATTTGCACTGTAGCTTAAATGGCAGTAAATGTTTCTTTAAACCCTTCTTTAAAGAATAGAATCTTTTCCTTTATCTATCTCTGAATTTTAGTGCCAGATCAAATAAGTGCAGAAGCATCAGTTGATGGTGATACTTGCTCTTGGGCCAGTTTAAATGCTTAAATGTGTTCATACCTATCCCTATTCATGGCATTTTTTTAAGTCTCTGCTTTTACTTCAAACAAAAGCCTCAGTCATTGTCTTCCTCTTAGACATTCCCTGAAGGATTGCCTAGAACAGTTGTGCTTTTCCTAAATTCAGGTTAACACTGTTATAAATAACTCCACCAGCAGCCTGTACAAATGAACAACAAGCTGTATTCATTACATCAATCACCAAAACACAAGAGTTGGTTCACCTTCATTGTCATGCTGAGTCAATTAGGGCAGGATCAAAACCAGGTTCAATTTCAATCTACTCCCCCCAAAGCAGTGGCAATATTTATGATCACAGCATAAGTATATTTAGTTTTGTGCCAGTTGCACCACTGCTGACTCACTCATAGCTGCATACACTGCCATATCTGGATTTTCTCCATCAGCAAGGCAACATCCTCAACAGTCTTTAGTCTCATGGAGCTTTGCTTCAAAAATGCCAAAACCACCAAATAGTGTCACCAAGAAGAGGTGAAGCATCAAGAAACATTAAATTGGAGGTTGGTGACATGGAAGAGGACAAAAATACACATTTTCAAAGTGTAAATTAAATCTGTGACAAAAGGTTGCTGATTCCTGTTAGCTTTTTCTCTGTTTCACTCTTAACTCCAACTGAGTGATGGGCTGAATGGAGCCCAAGTCTTATGTTATAAATCAGGGCTGTCCTTGTGGCTTGTCCCTTCATGGCTGTATAGTAGGAGAGTTTGACATTCCCTGGGGACACAAAAGCAAGGTAAAGCTCAATTAAGTTAGTCTTCTTTTGGCCCTAGAGTCAAACAGCAGCATTCACAAAGCTGAATGTCTTCATGGTTATCTTTAAAAGACAACTTGAATGTGGCTTGGGCATTAAAAGTGAAAAAACTGACCCTAAAGGAATGCTTTATATCCTAACTGTGTGCAGTTGGTGCCATCAGCCAGCTAGGAACATTGTATGGATAATTCTCCCATCTCTCATCATTTCAATGACATGGCATTTAATTTGTGGATATCATTCTTGGTAACACAGCTCAGACACTGGGTGTACATACTGATCTTGCCAAACTACATAGTCTTAAATAAATTGATGTTTTTTGTTAAGCATCTTTCACATAAATAGTTTTTTTGTGCAAGTTCAGTGGGCTTGGATGTTTGAGGGAGTTTGTTTATCATGGTGAGGGTGTTGGGCAAATGGTAAATTCAGATGCACATTGGACTAATAGGTAAAAAATGGTATTTGGGGGTTGAGTCTATAAAGATTTTTTAAGTATCTAAATTAACTAAGGACTTTGGGGACAAATATAAATCTAGTGCAAGCAGGTAAGCAAACAGTGACAGTGTTTCAGCTATGAACAGGTTCTATAAACAGCTTTATGGTGACTTATAGGCTGTGTAAAAGGGCTTTAAAGAGGATGTAAATGGAAATGATTGTAAATTATGTTCCCTCATTTTCAAGCATACAGTGAAAACCAGAACCACAGCATTGTTCTAGAGTGACTAATGTTTTACACTCTAAAAGTAATCAAGTTCGATAAGAGCTGCTCATATTTCATTTCTGGTTTATGCACTGGCACTACTTGGGATTTGCAGAGATGAGAAAATAGCTCCCGCAGTGTCCACATGGAAGTACAGAACACAGTGCACCCGAAGTCTGTGGGTCCCTTGAACTCCCACCACTCCAGTTCTCCTGCAGCAAGGCATCCAGCAGAGCCAAAATGGGGAGGGTTCAAAGGCCTCTCTGTTCCTCTGTCCTTTCCTGAAGTTCTAATAGTTGCACCAAGGTCAGCTTTTTCTGGTTGCTTTCTTCCCTGCTGATTCTCCATCCTGTTAAAGTATAACAGGTGCATGGGTGTTCTCTGACCCCAAATCTACTCTAGCACAGCTGTAAAGAAAGCTGAAAGCAGAGGAGAGGCTGCTTTTCTTTCTATGGAAATTAAATGAGGTTTGAAATCTGCTTGTGTTGCACCAACAGCAGTTAGTGCTTGTCAAGTTAGTCTCTGATGGAGACCACTAGACAAATTCTACCATGCTGCAGTGGGGAAAGGCTGTGCCAGCTCCCCCAGTGCCACTGGAATTGTTTATTTCAGTTGTATCCTAGTGTAAGTGAAGGTGGAATTTGTCCCTTTGGAGTTAAATGGCCAATAAAAAGGTCATGTGTGAGTTCTAGGTGGACTGGCCATACATACCTGGCTGTTCCCCTTTAGGCTAATGTTAGTGAGTGACCTGCAAAAATATCTACACTGCCTGTAAGACTGTCATCTTAGCTAAGAATGGTTATACAAATGATAGGAGTCTTTCCTAAGAATCCCCAAATGGGCAGTATTTTAGGGAATTTCCATTTTCTGATTTAAGGGTAGGAATTCCATGGGGGGAAAAGGATTGGTGAGCGCTTGTGGTCATGCTCAGGACCTGATACCTGCCAAGACCATCACAGGGTCTCTAGGATTCCCACCTGTGGTCACATCTTCCTAACAACAGTTGCTTGTTTGGAAGTGGAATCTATCCACCTTAATACAGATCATACATATGTTCAGAGCTCTGATAGACCTGTCTCTATTTAGCTGTGTAATTAGATGTAGACTTAATTCTAAGCTTATGCTTAGGCCCATTAGCTGAGGTCCAGCTGATGGAGATCCCACAGATTCAGGAGACACCTGAAAGTCCACTGTCTGCTTTGGTTGTCTGCTGACAAAGGGTGAATTTAATAAGGTACTTACAAGCTTTGCTGGTGGCAATCTACACGGTGGAGTCCTGCAGCAGGCAGATTAGCACAGTTTAGGGGGGAAATAGCTGTTTCATGAGTAACAGTGTGCAAATGCTTATCTCCTCAAACAGGCAGGAGACCACCCCCCATTGCTTTTGAAGCACTTTGCCCTGGACAACCTGCTACATCTGCCTCTCCCACACGACCCGTGCCATTAGATTTTCACATTAGTTTTGCCAACATTAGCCTTGCTGTTTCCCCAGAGGCTGCAGTAGCTGTTGAGTATGATGGACACACACACATACAGGGAAAGCTTTGCAGTCAGTGCTGTGGCACCAGCAGTGTACATGCCTGTCCTGTTCATGCCTGATTTAAGATCTGCATGAACTCCACTTCTGTACTTAAACAAAACATCTTTTTTTTTTCAGTGTTGACTCCCTTAGAATGAGATTTTGGAACCATTGCCTGAAACAATCTTTGCACCTCCTATTTACAAATCTCTCTGTTCATGTATTTCCATTTATTGCAGAAGGAGTAGGTGGAGAGGAAGCAGAAAGAACACCATGGTGCTCGGTGTGGAATTTTTTTTTTCTCTTTCAAGTCAGTTTGTGTATCCTTCTTTCCACCTCCTGCCCACTTCTCTCAAGATCCTTGAACTCGAAGGGCTACTTAAGTTTCTCTGCTTATTTTCATGCTGTCAAATAAAGGCTGAGCTGCCAAAAACATACATTTTCAACCCTTGAGATTTCCTACACTTGGGACTTGAGCTGAAAGAGAGAATGAAGGTCCCACGGGGAATAACTTGGCTGTTTAAAGCTCCTGGAAGCTGAAGCAGGTGTATGGGCTTTCCCCTGTAAACTGTCTTCATCAGATGAGAGAATAATTAGTCATGCTCAGTACAGACAGGTGTATTGGCAGTCCACTGCTAGTAGCTTAAGGATTTGTCATTCAATTCCAGGAAAACAATTCTGTTGATTTCTCCTTTTTTACCCCTGATTTTTCTTTTAAAGAAAATATCAGTGTGGGAGGAAAAACTCCAAACAGTAGAATGAAAAATAAAAGGCAACTGCTAAAATAAATCCAGATTGCTAAATCTTCTCTCTGTGCTGAACACCCATATCTTGTTCCTCTGTCTGCTGTAGCCACATGTTAACTCCTAACTAGCTGCACTTGTAACTACCCTCTTCCTTTTCTTTTTTTTCTTGCACAAATTATGCCACATCTTGTCAAATTGAAACAAGACAAATGCTGCATGAAGTACATCTTGCTGATAAGAGACACGTTATTTTCCACAGGCTGGGAAAAAAAACAATGGTGACATTTTAATGCTAGAATCTGAAAAGTCTCTTGTTCTACCCATTCATTACAGTGTCAGTCCAAGTAACATCAGCATGAATGTAGCAATTCTAAGAGTCTTAAAGAATGGCCATTCTGAAATACAGCTTTATGGGAAAGCTAATAAAATGCAATTACTGTCCACCTTTGATACAGAGTCATAAGAGTCCATTTCAGAATTCGGGTTTGTATTGCCTTGCACAATACTCAAATCTAGGGATTTGGTTTATTGTTTTAATTCTCTACAGCTGAATGTAACTACCTGTTATATATGTTCAGTAGAGCAGCACAGGTCAGTACATAAAAATAAAAGTTATAGTGCAGCACATAAGGTGGATTACTCTTTTAAACAGGATGGTGAAATATGATCATCCCTTTCACTCCCTGTGGGCTTCTGGTAGGATTTAACTCTGTATGGAGCTTTTCAGTGTGAGTGGCCATTAAGCTGCCACGTGAGGGAGGTTTGTACAATGTCTAAGCCTCAGGGAGGCACACACGAGGTCAGAAGTTTGGGGTCAGTCCTGTGCCAAGGGCGAGTTCCATGCTGACTACATGGTACACAGGAAAGAGTCTCCTGCATTTGTTTCACAGATGGGCTGCTCTAAAACGAGTAGCAGCTGCTAATGCAAATCTCAAGCTACTGGAGATCAAGCAGGAGTACAGATCTGTGGCCCACATAGCACACTGCTCTCTGCACGTGTGTTGACACAAAGGGGCCAGGTAGGGACCAATCCCTGGCAGTGGTAAGGGGCACCACTGTCCTCCCAGGGCTTGAGTAAAAGTCATTCCCTGCCCATAATGGGTATGTAATTTATGATGGGTGTAAATTCAAAGAGAGGAAATTTAGATGAGATATTAGGAAGAAGTTTTTCCCTGTGAGAGTGGTGAGACACTGGCACAGGTTGCCCAGGGAGGCTGTGGCTGCCCCAACCCTGGCAGTGTTCACAGCCAGGTTGGATGAGCCTTGAGCAACCTGTTCTGGTGGGAGGTGTCCCTGCCCAGGGCCGGGGGTTGGGACTAGATGATCTTTAAGGTCCATTCCAACCCCTTAACATACTATGACAAACAGAGGGGAAAGGCTTCCTTTCATTCCTAACTCTAATATATACATTAAAAACCTACCAGTTATCTTCTTGGAGGGGAACAGAGCACAACACATGATATTACCTACAGTATTGTTATTCTCTTTCAGAATGAGCTTGTACTCAGCTTCTTCCTGAACTGGTCCAAAAATACCTTGGCAGAAGATTCATCATCTGTGATCTTAGGTATGTGGATTACCAATTTTATTTATTTTCTAAGAAGGACTTCTTTAATGATATTAAATATCATAATACAAAAGGTGAGTCTAAAATATTTAGGTGTCTTTTCTTTTTCCAGAGATATAAAGATACCAACAAATAATTTTTGATTTCTCAACATCTCTGAAAATGTGTCACTAATGTCACCTGTAGCTTTCTTTCTCTTTGGCATATTCCCCTCAGTCTTGTTTGTTTCTTTTCAAGTAAACATTCCTGTATGCAAAGCACAAGTTTATTTACACAAACTGTGGCAGGTTTCTTGTTTTACAAACCCAGAACTTCAGAGAATAAAGGATCCGAGTC
This sequence comes from Acanthisitta chloris, assembly GCF_000695815.1. NCBI lineage: Eukaryota > Metazoa > Chordata > Aves > Passeriformes > Acanthisittidae > Acanthisitta > Acanthisitta chloris. The sequence continues at coordinate 43,506 of NW_008669916.1, read as the reverse complement.
ATGACAAAGCACAATGTGTGCTTGCACATGCAAACAAAATCAGGGGTGACTTCTAAAGTAATTTTCACAATGAGTGAAGCAGGTAAATAACAGAACATTATGTTAATGCTTAGGCATACATTATTAATGACAGTGGTAATTCACTTCTTGCTAAATGAGATGCTGCACTGCTCCCTTTGCCTATCTAAATACTTAACCCATTTTCCTCTTCTGTCCAGCACCTAATTTAATCTAATTTCTGCCATTCGAGCATAAAGAGCCAAAGCATAAACCATAAAAAGTAAATTCTGTTTATTGTCTTCCACTGCCTTAGTTCTGCTCTGAAAATTATCTTCCGTAGTCAGTTTTTTGGCAGAATAAAAATCTCATCAAGAAATCTGCAGCTGCACCACAACAGTTCAGCTGGTTGTTATGTGCTCCATGTGATAGGACAGTTTCCAAGCTCACCAGTTTTCCACATTTCAGAAAGGAGTGTATCTCTGCATATTTAGTTTGCATGTCCAGTAAGTTAATTTAATCTCTCTGCAGACTGAGGTTTCATTATCTCTTTTGCTGGGACCATTTTCTCTAATCCATCAGAACAAGATAAATCCCATTTTGGCTCCTCAGCCTTTGGAAGATTCCCCCTGTGTAGAGTTGATTTGATTAGGGCATGCCATTATCATATCAAACCCTTTATGACTATTGGTAATTACTGATGGTTGCTCTAACTTTTATAAAGGATCAAGGAGATAATGCAAAGATGTTCCAGGTGTTAGGAACATGTAAGGCTAAATCTTGTCACAGAAAATCCAAACCACAGTCCAAGTGTGACATGTAGTTTGGATCTGTTGCCTGCATCTCTTTATAGATGTCTTTAATCAAAGATACAGATATGAGAGGGAGCTGAGGCACAAGGCAGTTAAAGTCCCAGGTCTTTGGAAGGATTTTGACATGTCACTAATATTTAGGTGCCTATTTATTAAAGAGAATCTGGGTGTAAATTCTTATGCAAAAACATGAATTGAGTCTGTCATAAAGTTGAGAAATAACTTGCAGCCTCATAATTCCTACAGTGATGTCCTGAGCCAATATAGTCTGAAGGATAAGCCCTTTATTTTAGTTGTCAGTGACAGCAAAATCAAGGAAGAGAATGAAGAAACAGAGGCAAGAATGTGTTTAGTGGATGTTTGATGAAAGCTGTGTGACAGGTAACTCAATCTGCTGGTTCACTATACAGTTAGTGGAGGTGAAGGTCACAGCCTGGTCAGGGAAGATTAATGTGTCTCTGGACTCAAGCAGTATGGTTACAGGGGCTTTTCCTTTTCAAGAGCTCTGCCTTTTAAAGTTTGGACACTTCAATTCCAGACTTTAACACAGGAGAAAAAAGCAAACAAAACCCAAACCACAGAAAAATCACCTCCCTTTGGCCTAGAAAATTGATCACTAGCGTTTATTGATAGAATATCCATAGCACACAAGGTCCAAATCAGGACCCAGTGAGTTTAGACTCTGTGAAAACATTTAGACTCTGTAAAAACAGAGAACACAAATGATGGGCTGAGTTGCTCTGGGTACTGCACCATTTGTGGTCAGTGAGGAAGGGAAGGCCCCTGGTCTACAGCTGATTGCAGTGAGCTGTGGAAGAAGGTGAGCTGAGCAGTAAATGAGCTAGCTCAGCTATCAGAGGAAGACCAGCCATGTGCATGCTAATTACCCACCTGAAAAGTTACTTTCCTATCTGTTAGACTGTGCTTTGCCCCTCTGTAGTTGGGAGTTAGTCTGTAGTCATACCCTAGGGTAGACTTAGATCTTTGCTGTGTGACATTCTGCTCCCTGTTACCATCCAGAGAAGACACAGGCCCAGCTAAGGCAGGAGGTGGCTGATCATGCCAAGCTGCAGGCAGCAAACAAGGAGTTGCTGGGAACAACACAATGGCCCTGGAGGCTCTTGTTTGCTGAGGGTGCTCAGAAACTCTCCTGGTTTGAAAGTTAACTCTGTAGCAATGCCAGAGTCAGTCTGGGGCAGGAATTAAGTTCACTGAACCTGCAGGAGGGAGGTAATTACCATGAAAAAAAGGTACATTCGTCCCCCACATATTTCATTGCTTTTTGAGGTTATAAAGGTCTTAATATTTGTCTGTTTTGAAAAATAACTCGGGTTTAATATGGGCTGTAGCCTTCTATGGATCTGGTGATTTCTCTCTCAGCCTTTGTGCAAGCAAATCATTTGTCTCTTACTTAGGATCAATATAAAACAAAATTAATGCCCAATAGGAGCAGGTTATGAATTTTGATCAAGCCAGCATCTTTCTCTTACATTGCTATAATTTATAAATGTTGTAGGTAATTACACTTACTAAAGTAAAATAAAAATTAAAATGTATGAATTTGTACTGTGCTCCTAGCAATGAAGAGATTAGAAATCAGTGCTAAATTTACTTTGACATGAATACTGAATCAGTACTCCCAGTGGGGTGAATTCTGAATTGTACTGAATATTGTCAGCATTTCATTATACTGAGCTCACTACAAGGCAGTGAGAGCAGATACCAGGAGTGATTTCACAGACAGCCTCCGATAAAGACCCTTGAAAAAAAGGAAGAAAGAAAAATCTATCAAAACCATTTTTATATCAATCTTGTTGATATTTCTTCTCTTGGGTTTATAGCTGCTGAAAATATTACTAATTCAGACTGTTTTGGTTTTGCTCTGGCTTATAACATTGTACAGCCCAGGACCAATTCTGGTGTGTTTAGTTAGTGCTCCACATGTTTCTATGGCCTTCTGCCCTTTTGGTGCAGTAGAGGAACAGGCTCTGTGTCCTTCTAAATGAAGACCAAGCTTTCCAAGAAGACTATAACACAGTATTCCTCTCCATGCAGCATTGCCATCCTCGTGAATAGTCCCAGAGGAGAATAGTTTTGCTCATGTTACATAGTGTTTTCATCAGCTGAAGTTGCTCATTCGTGATGTAAAGCTCTTGCCACAAGTTGTGTTCCTGTTTTAGCCACATTTAGACTGTTTTGCTGGCCATGAGCACCTCTGGTTGGCTTGGAGGACAAAACCACTGAGACAGTCGATGTATTTACAGCTGACTTTATGAAGCTGGATACATTGGAGGCTCATAAACCCAGGCTGTAGCTAAGGCAGGCAGATGGTTGGCTTGGGGCATTCAGCCCTAGCCCTGGAAACCAAACAGGTTCCAGTACTCTTTGATGCCAGATGTCAAAACAGGCTGTCACCAAGAAGAAAGGTTTAAGAAAAATCTGAGGGTGCAGAATACAGAATAATCCTGAACTCCCTAATGGCACTGTGTTGACACTTAGTTAATTAGTTTTTTCACATTGCTTTGCAGTCCACGTGTGAATGCAATGTATTATTAAATTACAGTTTCCCTATTGATTTTGTCAGCAGCATCTTCCTGGCTGTTTATATTTCCCATGCATCGTGCAGTGTGTAATGCAGAGCTGATTTGCAAATGCTGCTGGTGAAAACATTGCACAAATGATAGGATATGGAGCTGGTAGTTCTCCAACGTGCAAGAAAAGACCATCTAGATGCGGAACAGAACTGCATACTTGACTACTGTGAAGATCATTTCACCTTCGGGAGAAATCTGAATGCTAATTCCCTTCATTTAGTCGTTTGGAAAGATGAAAGGACCCACAGTTTACTCCTGTTTATGTTCCTTGATAAGATCTACAGCAGAGCAGCATTTGGCCTTTGTCTGTAATGGAGTGCAAACAGAGCATGACACTTCCTAAAAATGCAGAGCCTGAGCTCAAGCCCATCTGCCCAGGCTGGATAGATTGGAAGTAATTATTGTATGTGTAGTCTATTATCATTTGAAGCTAAAATCACCTAGACTTCAAAGAGGCTATTATTTAGCACTGTGTGGGAGAAACCTAGGATGTAACAGCTGAGTGTAGCTAACAGTAACTGAGTTTTACTATGAAATATAATATACAATATGTGATATTTTTTCCATGTTTATCAGATTTCCCATACTCTGTTATTTTTTCTTTCCCTTCCTTTTATTTTTTCCATTAATGCTCAATTTCGTATGTAGTAAGAGCAAATATTTTAGTAATAGTCATGCCTGTAGTGTCTGTTTCAGAATTCATTCTAAATATTCAATTAGAAATGCATTTTCCCCTCCCATGATTTTCATGAATTTCAGCTGGTAAGAAACTTATATACATGTGTTTTTTTAAAAAAAAAAAAAAAAAAAAAAGAGCCCAACTCCCACAGAGAAATTTCTTGACTGGATATAAACATGGTAAAACAAGTAATGTGACTAAAGGCGCTGGTAGTGCTGGTAGGAGAGGGGAGGCACAGTGATCAGCTGGATTCTGGTGATGTAATTTACCCTCTGAAATCTATTGCAAAACCATTCAGGGTTGACTCACTGCAAGTCACAAAATTAACAGAGCCCCATGAGTGTGAATTGTGCCCTTATGTTGAAACACAATTCCCCTTGTGTTACTCCGTGTGTAATGGTCTGAGATTTTACTTTTCCTCTTGCAAATTAAAGGCAAAAAGACTCACAACTTAAATAAATATAGTACAAGGCTTTGCATGAAGGGGAGAAGGATGGATTTTTGTGTTCTGGAAAATACTCAGCATTGCCTGGTTCATCCCCTACCCCTCTCTGCCCTTATTTGCATACCACAAGAAATGAAATAAGGTACAGTCTAGCCAAGTGATTTGTCGAAGTTCATAAGGGAGAATAACAAATGAAGAACTGCACCTCAGCCTTCCAAGTCCCAGCTTAGTGATTTCTTCCTAAGATTTCAATTCTTCAAGAGTGTTTCAGGCCCTACTCTAATTAGGATGTGATTAAAAATGTATTTTTGTAGTCTCTAAAGGGAAGAAATTGGAGATGGATTCATATTCTAAAATTCCATTCCAAACATCAGAAACTCAGAAGTGTTGATATCCAGGCTGCCTGGAAAAATTACATTATGGCACTTGCATGTACACACTGTGTTATTTTTAATCCATTTGAATTCCTTTCCTTAGGATAAATGGCAATTTCTCTCTGCCTGTCAGTAGTACATGACACCACTGTCATTCTGCTTAGCAGTTATTATAGTCTCTTTGCACTCCAGAGGTTACACATTTGGTTTCTTCAGAAAAACACAGCCAACGTGGCTTATTCATTATAGCTTCCCCTCTGCTGCCTTCTCTGCTGAACAACAGAGGAAAGGCTGAGGAGAGGAGTTTGATTTCTTGCTCTCACAGCCCTGGCTGCAAGAGCTCTGGTGCACGTGTGGGCAGGAGAGAGCAAGAGTGCACGGGTGTCTGCTGAGGCTGAAAGGGAGCTCTGGGAGCCCTGTCTGCATTGAGGGTGGACAGTGCTGGTCCTCTCTGAAAAGTCTCTTGTTAACTGTGTTGTTAACCTTTGTGTGTGATGGTGGTTCTCTCATTCTCATCATCCTTTCTCGCTACTTCTGCTGCTTAGGAGATATGTTTCTATTTAAAGAATTAATGACTACTATATTATCTTGGCTCGTGTCATTGTCTCACCCTGTGGTGGGTTTAAGTCTGGTGTGTCAGTGGCAGAGCCCAAGGTGATCCCAGGGGAGAGGACTTCTCTGTCTGAGGTGTCAGGGTCAGCTCGTTCTTTAACAGGGAGGCAGGAGAACAGAGCCCACTCACGAGACATCGCTGTTTAGTCATCCGGTTAGGTGGATTGAGTTCTTACTTTTTCAAGGGTAGCAAATACATAATGCAGGTTGTAATACAGCTTTGGTGTAATTAAATGAAGCCCTGTTTGCATAAGTAGAACCAGACTACTCCACACAGGCAGTGTCTGGACTGGCTTTGCTGGTGACCACATGGGGAGAACCTCAGGTCTCAGACCAGGTGGTGCAGAATGGCTCAGGTGAAACACTGCAAAGTGAGAAGGTCAGGTGGATGTTGAGGAGAGGTTGTGTTCACCATTACCTGCTTTACTATGGCAAAAGGCATCTGTGTTTCTCTGCTGTCTCTGTGGGGCAGGTAAGCCACATTGCTTGCCCAGCTTCAAGGACACACCTTGCTGGCAGTGAAGGCAGCTGGCTCAGTGCCTCCAGCAGAAAGAACAGGATATGCTTAGTCATTTCTTCCACATTATGAGACTGATCCTTCTGGCTTGGCAAATGAAAAATGCTTTTTTCAGTGGGAGCAGAATCAAAGTCTGTAAATGCATCTTACTAGAAAAATCTATGAAAGCAATGGGTTGCATGAAAACCAGCCTGGAACAGTAAAAGTACAGAATGAGGAAGATAATATTTATATATGATAGATGTGGATGTTGTTTCTCTAACATTTGGTTTTGAACTGGTCAGGCTGCTCTTTTTTCCTTTTCTTTCCCTTTTTTTTTTTACATTTCTGTTGAGAACTGGGCAAAAAAAAGCCAATGTTTTTAACCAGACAGGAGAACTGCCACAATAATGAATAGGTCATCAATGACAGCCAAAAAACCACCTCAGTTCTCACTGAAGCATAAATTTCCCAATGAATTTCAGATTGATGGCAATCAGAAAACAAAACAAAATCTCACTGTCAGTGTATAAACAGGAAAGAAAATGAGCAGTACATGTCAGGCCACTTTCCTCCATCACATTGCTTATCTGTGTTTCCCAATTTCATCCCTGATTGAAGCATCCCATAGGTTCTTTTCATACAGTGGTTCATGTGTACTTCAATATGTGACAGATCTACTTCTTCTGAGCTGTTAACTAAAAAGTCAAACTGTCTGGCTTGTTTTTAGGTCCTCAGTCAACTGGTCATAAGCCTGGAGTACAGCTAGTCATATCCTATGAGAACACCTGCCTGACAATAATGTTGAAACACATGAGGAACATCGTGAGTATTTTTATCATCATGTGTAACTCCTAAGTCCTTGCATTTGCAGAGTACTGTGAAAATATTAATCTTCCAACACCCTTTCTTGGATAACTAATTTTAGCTCAAAGTGATGACAATGCTATTCTGTCATCATTTAACAATTGTATTTTTATTCTGAGCTCACTCAGTATGTTTACAGGTGTGGGACATGTACAGAAACTGAGTTGTCTTAATGGCTGGTAATGGCCTTTCCTAGGAAAACCAATTTTGATACTGTTTTGGCCCTCTTAGCTGACACATTTTGATACAAGTATCATGCATTAGTATGACTCTTTGTAGCATGTCAGCCTGGTGTTATGGATTGACTATCCATACATTTCTTTCTAGTCCAGCATGACTGTCTATGAACAGGGAAGAGCTCGGCCGAGGGAGCAGTGGTGTATTTTAAGAAGCAATGTCATTTAGTGGGGTCATGCTCAGCTTTGTACACACTCTTTTGGTGAGGTGGAAAGACACTGGCACAGGTTGCCCAGGGAGGTTTTGGCTGCCCCAGCCCTGGCAGTTGTCAAACCCAGGCTGAATGAAGCCGTGACAACCTGCTCTGGTGGGAGGTGTCCCTGCCCAGGGCAGGGGGTTGGGACTAGATGGTCTATAATGTCTATTCCAACCCCTAGACACACTATGAAACTCTCTGTCAGGAGGCTAAGAGGTAAATGCTGTGTTGCTGGAGCCAGGCTGTGGGAGGGGGAAGCTGGCAGTGCTCCCACAGCACGAGGCAGGTGAGATTGGCTGATGATGTGGCTTGAGAGATGTAGCTGGTACCATGTGCTATCTCTTGGCTGAAGCAGCATCTCAGCTGTTCTGTAACGAGTTTGGTGCCTAGATGTGCTCTTGAATTCCCAGTGGTTTACATCTCAAGCAATGGCTATGGCAAGAGCTCCTTCCCTCTCTTTGTTTAGCCAGGGGATTAAAGCATTTATGAGCTGCTGTGGGTCCTCACTGCATACACTGATGCTACCTCCATCCCAAACTGGGTTGCAACCACTTTCCCTAAATGGGGCCAAACTGAGGAGCTTATGTGGGCACCAGTGAGTAATAGAATGAGGCTGAAAGTTTAATTAGTTGGATGAGACACACAAGGCTTATATAGCTCTGACTATTCTCTGTTGTCTGCTCTGGCTTCTGACTTGCAATTCAAGCGTGTTCATTTGGGTCTATATAACATCCAGTATATCTCTGTCCTGAGACTTGTTTTCAGTTTCCTGTGTGCCACCTTGACAGGTGAGATCAGCCTCTACTGACAGGTCCAATTTAGACAAACTTTACCTTCAGGATGTAGCATAAGACCCTCTTTATTTTTTCTGCTGTGCTTTTTAAATCTAAGTGGCTTTGATAAACTTCTGGTAAAGTTCTAGCTGGTGGGAGGGATATATTTAAGTGATTGCCATGCTGATGATACCACTGTGGGTTCAAGCAGGTGACATGGAGATGCAAACTGAGTTACAGGTGTCAGAATTAATCTTTCTCCTTGTTTAAGTGTATAGGCTGTGTGCTTAGAAAGTCACAGCCATTTAACGAAATGAAAATAAATTACAGCACAGGTAGCTGTGTGGTACAAACAAAATCCAGGGTTCAGTTCACTTCTTTGTGGAGAGGGACAGTACAGCTTGAAGTTATTGTCTCACTTTTGAAAGTAGGTAAGTTAAATCCTTTTTAGGGAGTTTGCAGAGAAGTGGTAGGAGTCCCACTCAGTAAGATGCAATGATTCATGGCTTGAAAGTAGGGTCATTGTTTTGGCAGCCTAACTTAGGCAATCATGTTTTTAAATCCTGGGCTTCCAATTGCTTCCTTCCATCCGGCCATCCATCCATTGTCAGCTGAGATATGAGACAGTAGTGCTTCAGGGTACTGTGATACTGGACTGCCTTCAGACTAGTAACCTGTAATAGAAAGGTTCTTTATCCCATTAGTAATCTTCTCAGCTTTCCAGTCATATAGATCAATCTTTCTGACGTGCTCTCTTTTCTTTTTCCTTCCCTTTTCTTTTTTAGTTGAGCCGAACAGGGATTTTAAAAGTATGCCAAGATCATATCTTATTCAAGACATGTTAAAGCTATTTCAGGTATATTCAGTCTTTTGCAGAGTCTCGCTAATTATATTTTAGTGGTTCATCTGTGCAGAGATTACTTTGCTATCTTGTTTTATTTCATAATTTATAGTAAATAATTTTGTGCTGCTCTTCCCCATTTAATTTATCTCTATAAAGAGATTTTATGATGTGTTCAGATGTGAAAATAATTGTAGTAGGCCAAATTAATCCCAACTGTAGCTTCACAGAACTGACAGGAATTGTGATGGAGACTTTTGATCCATGTAAATAAATCTTGTTTAGTATTTGTGTGAGTTTACTTCTAGGGACAAGAGATCTAGATCCTGCTGTGCAAATCTGTTACTGATATACGACACACAAGAGATGCCCTAAGGAGCTGGTGTTGTTTATAGCCATTGAGGAGTGTCACACAGGTTCTTTCAAGGAGGAAGGCAAAAGACTGCAGTGCTATAGCTTTGCAGGAATTTTTCCTGAAGGAAATTTCCCAATTCATGTGGGATGTCATAGGGATAAAGTGCTAGAGCAGTCTGGAGAGCACTGGTGTGGTGCAGACCTGCCAGAGGACAGTGGGTGGATGTGTGGATTCTACAGTGATCTGATGCCTCCACCTGTGCCAGGTTTGCTGCAGATGTACAAGTCATCCCTAAATCAGCTTCAGAATGTCCTCTCCCTTCCCACTGCAACATTTCAGTCAGGTCTTAAAAAACTAGTCCTGCTTGAAGAAAACTCTATCAAAAATTCTTGCAAGACAAACAATGGAGAACAGCCTTATAGATTTTGTGACTGGAAAGGACCATTAATCTAATCTAACCTTCTGTAAAGAAACAGCTATATTTTTTTCCCAGAGAAAACACTTGCAATGCAGCTGAGGAAACTGTTTGAACACAGAGATGTTAAGACTGGCTGTAAATGTTTGCCTACAGTTTAAGGCTGTGGGTGCACAATGAAGACAAGTTCTGTTAAACAGATATTTATAAGGTACTAAAAATGTTTCAGTCTCAAGATTTCCCTCAGCAATTCATAGTTTCATTTGAATCCTGAGATTCAGTAAATCAGGTGGCTCACTGCTTCTGCTTATGATTTGAATGGCATCTCCATGACTGCTGAGGGGAAAAACCCTTTAAATCCAATTTTAAACATACAAAAGCCACGATACTAATCAAATGGAATTCTCCAAACATGTATATTGCATAACTTTAGGTCAGCCTCTTGGGGCATTGCTTGTTTCACTCAAATGCAGCCAGTGCAACACTGGGCACTTTATGCATAGGGAGTAGAGGCAAGATTGCCTTAATAAAGTGAAGCTGAGATAGGAGGAAATGTTTGTGTAGGGGTGAAAACCATTGAGACCAGGAGAGTTTTCCTCTGGAGTCATGGAGGATGAGGATGAGACAGGGCAGGCTGCTTCTGCTAACACAATTGTGCAGTACCTGTCAAAGCACACTGAGGGGTCTTAGGAGGAAGATACAGGTGGCCCAGAGGAGGTTTGTTTTGGCATTGGAAAGGATTTGTTAGCTAAGAACAAAAGCAGTGCAGTTGTGGCAGCACAATACCCAGGAAAACAGCAGTAGGCAGGAATAGGAGCTCAGGGACAGTGCTAGTCTACCCTAAAAATGTTAGGCTTGTAGATCAGCACAGAACAGGTGGAGATGGATTTATGAAAATTGGAAGACATGTGGGGTTTGAACTTGAAATGCTTCACTCCAGTTCCATTCATCTGTATTAACCAACACAGAGAATGGGGATATCAAGACCCTACCAGGTCTCACACAGGGCAGACTATGTGCTAGCTTAGCTCTACACAGCCAGAAACAGCCAGGCTACCTACTGCTGCACTGCCGGGCTTGCTCACTGCTCAAAATGACACCAGAGGCAGCAGAAATAGCCATTTATGAAGTTCAGAAAAGGTTGGCTAACATATTTCCTTTCCTGCTTCACAGAGGAGCAGAAGGGAACATGGTTCAGTGCTGGCTCAGGAGGAAGTCTGTGTTTTCTGCTGACTTCATTGCCATGACTTCAGGCATGCCCTGTTTTCCTAGATAAGCAGCTAAACTTTCAATCCTCTCTGCTAAACATTTTTGCCCATTACTTCTTGTGGACAGAATAACTCCTCAGGGATAGTGGGGAGGAGAAACAAAGCCAACTTATCCTGAACCTCATGCCAGTGAATGTAAAATGTTACTACAATTCAGGAAAGTGTGCGTGGGTGAGGAATTCAGAACCAATTTTGCAGAGGGAAAATTTGCTGGAAGAAAAATAAACTCCTCCAGTTCTTTGCAAAACTACTTCCAGCTTTCCTTTCAGAAAAGCTCTGAAGCTGTCATGTACCACTCTTGGTGATTAATGATTCTGGGATAGCTGATATGTGGGTGACGAATTAGTAATCAGCTTTAGGCTCACACAGACATTCAGCCTCTTTCCATTTCGTGTCCTACACCATCCGAGTACAAATTGCTTCCAAAAATGTTTGTGAGATGTGACGGCTTAAATGTGTAGGTAAGAAAGGTGAGAGTCAAGCTTTCCCAAAACTAGAGGGATGAAATCTAAGCATGCAGGGACAGGGCTGTGGGGAAGTTCCCAGTACAGGTAGATGCTCCACTGACTTTGCTGGGTTTTGTCTCAGGTTTGAGCTGGGTAAGAGTGGAGCATTTTTGTTCAGTCTTAGTTGGTTCCTCTCATGGGTTCACTAACTTTTACACTTTATGGCTATCATTATATAGATTTAAATGGAAAATATCTATTACCTGCCAACAGGCAGTGCCTGCCAGTTAAATAAAAAGCCACATTATCCTTTCAGAACATTACAGATGTATACTGCAGCCCATGGATCAGCCAACAGGGATTGGAATGAAGTCGCAGAGGTAGGCCAAGCCTGGTCATCCAGGGATGGAAAACAAGTGGGGAAAAATAGTCTCTTTGTGCTGAACAAAAGTTATTCAGAGAGTATCAGTGACAGAATGAAATCAGCAGCTTGGCTGATGGAGGGAGGTAACACGTTCAGATGAAGTTGTCCTGAGACTGGCACAGGAAAACAAACTGCAAAGCCATGGGAGGAAAGCTCTTGTGCTAACTCTAGCTTATAAAGAATTTGGATTTAATTTCATATTCCTAGAAATTGCTTTTCCTTTTAAAATGAAAGGAAATTAGCTTGGATAGACTATGTTCTCCTTGGGACTGAAAATTAGCTGAACACCTCCAAACAAAGGCTACTAGTACCCAGCAGTAGTTTAAATTGGAAAGAGATGAGGTCTGTTCTTGTGGCACAGAGATTACTGTTGGATTCGAACATATTTGTTATGAAAGGTGTTTGACAAATATGTTGTACAGAAAGTTGTGTTATTATTTCTTGTTAAACCCTTTAATCTGTCACAGTCACAGTACTGCCTCAGCTCTAAATTCTAACTGCTCACTTTTAAATAACTAATTCCCTACATAGTTGATTTGTGTTGAATAAGAAAAGAACCCCCAACAACAAACAGTGAGCTCTGTTTAATAACATGAGTGATCTGGGAGATGAAGGTGAACATAAATTCAATTTGCCACTGGTTGCAAATGAAGAAAACATTAAAAATAATAGTGGAGACAGAGCAAGATCAAGAGAATAAAAGTAATTTCCAGAACCCTACAACCAGCTTGGACAAATGAAAAGTATTTCCTCAGGGAGGTAGAGATCTATATTCCTCAGTAATGTGAAGATAAAACAAGCAAGTGGTGAGACATGAGGTTGCTATGAGAGATGCCAATGAGAAAGGCCAGATCCTGGTGCCATGGTGCAGAAATAAAGTAGTTCATCTTTATAAGGCTTTGATAGTAAAATATTTCTCTCAGGATGGTTTTTTTTTTAAACTAGAATCCAAGTTCAAAGACCAGTTCTCAGTAGGGTTACTTGGGAGTGATTGATTCTTCAGGAGTGATTTATTGTTACTAAAACTTAGTTAGGAACAGACTAACAAGGACATGAGTCAATCGTGCAAATATTTAAGGGAGAAGTCAGCAAGGTTCAAGAGGAATTATTTAGGACATTGAGCAAGAGTGTAAGTAGAAGTAATGAGAGCTAATTAAGGAGTAGAAATTGCATGCCTCATGTAATGAAATGCTTTCTTACGAAGGGACATGGGAAGCTGTAGAACGATGGAAAGAAAAGTGGAGGGAGCTCTGTACAGTTGGAGAAATGAAAAATAGTCTGGATCAGGCACATACAGACCTTGGTAACTAATTAAGAAATTGAGAAGTAAAACAGTGCAGAGTGAAGGCACAGCAAGCAGTCTCACTGCTGCTTTATGCATTTTTAGATTCATTTACTGTCTCTCTCTAGGCAAGGAGAGAAAAGGATATGTATGTGGCAAAAAGAAACAGAACAACAGCATTTGCTTGTGTTTCTTTTCTCAGAGGCTAATATTCTTCCATGACCTCTAACAGGCAACAGTGCTCTTAATTCTGAGTGATTTCAAAAGGCAAGTGAAATGGGGATTTGTCTTAAGTATTTGTTCTCCCCTGTACTTTATTCAAAAGAGAAGAAAATCTGAGATCTATGTTTCTTAGGGTCAAAAGTAGATCAGTCTTATCTCAGCCAGTGTCATAGACTCTGTGACTAAATATTCATCTGAAAATTAAGTGTTCCACCACCAGTAATACAGGGTTGAAAGCAATGGAATTTAATTTCTCTGTGGGCTTGATGGTAATTCTGGAATAAAAGCTTCAGAGACTTGTTCATGAAATCTGCTCTCTGCATTCTGCACCAACACTGCTTATCCACAGAATTATATCACTTTAAAGCGTGGCTGAACCTTGATTTCTTTCATCTATGCAAAATAATAGTGGCATTAAGTGACTAAAAGATAGTAATACAGCAGGTGGTTCAGGAATGTACAACATGTCTTGCCACCTCCTTCTCTTTCAGTTAAAAAACAACTTCCTTGTGATTCTTGATAAAACCTTTTCCTGGAAGTTGTACATTTATTTAATCCATTTTCACTTCTGGTTATACAGTTGCCTGCTTTTAGATTATTTTTGCAGGCTTGGTAACTTTTAAGATGCATGTGGAGCACCCAGTAGTCTAGTCCTGAGCACTGGTGAATTGTCAGAGCTCAGGAGCTAGTTTAAGCTCTGAATGAGCTGGGGAGGGGGACACAAGACATTCTAAGGCATCTTTTTCTTTGCTGTTTGTTCAGAAGCAGTAGAAAATGTACACAAAGCTGTGCTGAATTCTAGCCTTCCTTATCTGCTACTGCCAATGTAAAAGGCAAGAGCATGTTTTACCTGACAGTTTGAGTCCTGTGGTGGTACAGGCTTCATTTGGGACTGTGGCTGTCCTGGTACACAACTCTTTCTTGATAATCAAGACAATAAATTACTCTTTTTAAACAGTGCATCAGTTACATCTCAGTTCCTCTCTTTACCTTTCTAAGACTATTTGATTCTGGTTTCAGAGCTCTGTGGGAATAAAGGCTTGGGAGAAAAACCCTTGTGACCTTCTGGGTATCATGGGGCAGCTCTCATTTTATTTACTTCATTTAAGCAGAGTTAGATGTGATTTCCTTTCAAATGACTGCAGCAGAACAGAAGCATTTTACAGAGTTCTTAGAAAGCCTCGAGTTTTTCTCCTAGAACTGTTTTTCTCCTTACATTCTGGAGGATCAGTTGCCTGATCATGGCTGTTTCAAATACCATGAATTATCTTGCTTTCCCTCCAGTGAACACTCCAGAATGGTGCTAGTTTCCTATAAAACCTATGTCATGTTTCCAGCTCCATACTCACCTTCTGTCACCTGTGGTGATCTGAGGCAGCAGTATTTTAGAAACTAGAGCCTAGTCTAGATGACTAATCTTTCACTTGATCAGTCTTAAGTTCCAGTTTGTTTTCCTAAGTATACAGGAGATGACCAAACATGTCCCACCTGGCCTCCAGCTGCCAGTGCAGAAGAGGAGGCCTCAGGGAAGACCTGTGTCATGTCTGATAGTTTGTGCAGATGTCTCAAGCATCTTCTATGTCTCAGATGGTGCCAGGCACCAAGGTATGGACAATTTAACCAAGCCAAGCCAGGAGACGTCCACAATACGATGAGTTGAATCTCCTTTTGGCCTCCCTCTTTGATGGCATTACAGAGGTGCATTTAGACTTTACATGGTACAAAACCTGGACATTTTGTCCAGGACTGGTGTGTTCATTGCAGGGTGTTAGCTGTGATGCTTTCCTTCCCTCACAGTGACTGAGGTTTGAGAGCCAGGAGACCTTGGAGAGTGTTGGTTTGGGTTCACTAGAGATTATATGACTTGGAGCAGCTCTAGACCCCATTTTTGCCAGCACACACCGCTAGGCTGCACGAGTCCTGCTCTGCTCCAGGCAGGTTGATGAGGATGCTGAAGGTCTTGGACATAAGCTATATTTGGATATTCAAATCAATAACACAGGTTGAGCATCTTTGCATTTTTATCATTTTCTATGATGACAAAGCCATCTGGAGACTCACTCCTCTGACACTACCTGATTTCTGAAAGGTAGAAAATGCCTGCTCAAAAAATGCTTCCCAGAGCTTCCCTGACAACAAAATATATGTTGTTCTGAAACCAACTTTTTTGTTTCCCTGCATTAAACTAAGATAAACCTCATTTCTTTTTTTAGTTACCTTGCCATTGACCTCGTGTCAGTGACCTCTGTCACAGTGTGTCTACATACCCAGGTGCATGATGAGAAAGGGAAGAGCTGAGGAACAGGAATGAGGGGAAAAATGGGATCAGAAAATATAATAAAACTTATCCTGCAGAGGAGCAGTTAAGTATTTTCAAATTTTAGGTTACAAAAGCAGTTGTTTGGGAAAAAAAATGCCATATTTGTGCAATCACTTTTGGCCAGTTGCTCTCCTGTTTTGGCTTGCCAATAGCAGCCAGTGCAGGGTGCACCACAGTGATAGAGTGGATTATCTGCTTTTGTAATTATGGTTTAATTACGGCAAATGTGGATTTATTTTGAACTTTGTTTGAAGCACTTTGAAGATGTTTTGTGAGAGGGAAACTAAAAGCTTAATTGCAGAGTAGAATAGAGGTGTTCAGTGCTTTGGTGTATGCAGAGCTCAGAGGGAAAACAAGGAAAGGTCTTCAGTCCCACGTTGGGATTTATGGAGTTAACCCAACTCCCGTTCACACAGCATTCCTGTTTGTCCTGAAGGTTGATGTATTTTATTTATCTGGTTTCCAAGGATCCTCTGGCTTTGTAACAGCCTTTTCTCAGCTCTTTAAGTTTGGTAGTAGCCCAGAGGATGTTATCTTTCTGGAAGGCAGAGGCTGTATTTGCTAATTAAGCTGCACCTTTCAAAGACAGGATTTAGTCTTTCTCTGCTAAGTTACACAGGGACTCAGAGAAAGTGAAAGACAATGTAGCAGCAGTGATGTCTTTCACATTTCTTACTACTTCTAATTTAGTCCAGAGGCAGATAGTAATTTATAAAGGTTACTGCAGTGCAAGGCTGATTTCTTCTGTGGATTTTTTTTAATCCTCCTTTATTGGATAATAATCAAATCCAGCTAATGTCTACACTTCATATACAGACATTTTGCTTTGTGGCTGTGAAGGTTTTTTCTAACTACTTGCTGTGGTGATATGATTTTTAAAGATGTAAGGATATCTCACTATTGAACATTACAGAGTGTTTTGTAGTCCTTCAGCATGTTAAAGATAAATTCTCATGGGAGTGAGAAAAACATAAGGTAAGGGATAGGAAAACTAAGAGAACTACTGGACAAAGTGAGTGATTTATTTGGGGGCAGTAGCTGAAATAGGAGCCCTTGTAAATCCTGGATATCTTTTATTTTTCATAGAAGAAAAGGAACAAAGCAACTGATACTTAAAATGTGCAGGAAATTAATTTTTGGGGGAAGAAAGGAAGTTATGTATAGAGGAGGAAAAGTGGCATTAGTTAATATGAGTTTCCTTTGATCATTTTTTTTCATTGTCAAGATGGTTAAATATGAAAAATGGGCAAAAGAGAACAGCAGCTGGAACTATCAAACATTCCAGAGCCATCAATCTGTTTGACTCTGGAGCAGAAGGTGATGTTTGTGTCTAACACTAACAGAAACGGGTGACATGGTTTAAATTTGAGGTAAAAGTCACCTAAAAATAAAATTCTATGTCACTTAGGAAGATGTGAGTTTTACAAAGTTTCACAATAAATTACCCTTAAAGTGCATCTTTTTAAAAATCATGAAACTTTACTTAAAATTCCTATGAGTAAGGCCCAATATTCATATTGGCTGCTAGATCTCTAAAGAGTTGAATACATGGCAAACTTTGAAGTAGTTAGGCCTTTGGTAATGCTAACAAAGAATCCTTCCTTTAGGAGGGCTGTGGATGATTAGTAATGATCAAGGGAGGAAAGTCATTAGGATAATGTAATTCTTGTGGAAAAATTAATTGAATTTCATCCATTACAGCTAGTATATTTAAAATTAGATTACACAGGACATAACCTATCTGTGTGTGCTTTCTGTCAGTAAATACCAACTTTTCTGGTTTTGGAAAATAAAATTGGAGTGAAAAATGGAGCACAATCATAACAGATACAGGTCTGTATTAGGTTTTCAGTATTGAATTAGAGATGTGGGGAGAAGTAAATCCAGAGGATTTCCTTGCCCTTACTCCCCCTTGTTATTAAATATTTTCATCACCTTCTGCATGACTTTAGAGGAAAATAACAGTTCTAAAATAAACTGCTTTTTTAAAACATATATAGAGGCAGTTGTAACTGAGTTCCTCAAAAACATCCATCATTATTGAGGTCAAGTGGGCTGGTCATTCTCTGAGAAAATCATTCAATCATTGCCTGTTTGTGTTTGAAAACAGCACAGGGAGTCAGCTTCTGAATTCAATTTTTTTTAATTGGCAGATCGAAATCACTGAGGTTTTTTGGGGTTTTTTTTTGTCCATATCAGGGGATCTATGTCATTTCTATTGGTTTTATACCTTTTCAGCCTAACAGATTTTCATCACTTGGATTTATTGACAAGCGTACACAGAGATGTTAGACAGTAATTTAAATTGGGAGTAACTTCTTCCAAAGGAAGTAAAAATGCTTTGTGGTAAATGAAATGACTACAGAACTAAACATAAATAGAAATCAGTCTAAAACTTCGGGATTTTTTCCGTTTGCTTGATCACAAGTACATTCAAGCTATAAAGGTTTTGCAGAGCAGTTAAAGTGCAAAATGGCTTTCCCAAGGTACTCTTTGATTTTTCCTTCTGGCCTGGAAAAGAATTAGTTTGCCCAAAAGCTTGGGGAGGTTTGCCTGCTATGGCAGTTGTCTTAATAAAACAGTTTACTTCAAATTCCTCCTACTTAAGATTTAAAAAGATATTTCTGCCATGTTAATCCCACTCTTGTTTTTGCACTGTGATTGTCAAACTGCCAAGATCAGTCCTTGTTCCCTGCTAGGGAGAATCTACAGCTCCTTCCATTGCAAGTCTTGCCTCAGGAAATCCTGTGGTGAAGCAGGTTCCTCACAAGACAAAAATTCAACTATTGTGCCATCAAAAGAGAAATCGCAGAAACTCATCCTATGAGCTGCCCACAGTCTGCTCTTGTAAGGCCATGGCTGGTTTATAGCTGCTCTCAAGCTGTAGTTTTGAATCATTAGTGCATGGTGGGCCAGAACATTTTTAGCAGTTAGTGCCCCTCATTAGGTGTATTTTTGTCATCTCAGGAGTCAGGGGAGAGCAGCTGAGAAGTGGAAGATGTGATCCGGTTGGAAGAGTGTTCAGCTGAAGCTTTTTTGATAGTTTGATGGCATATCACTGCCACAGCAGATGGAGAATTGGGACAATCATGGAATTTGGAGTGGCCTGTTTGCCTTTCCTCTTTGAGGGAAGATGAAGTGGGAAAATGTCAGCTGTAAAAGCAGGGGAGGAGGGAAAACCCAACACCCAACAACCAGAACTAAGATCTCTAGTTGGAATTCAGGTGGCTGCAGCTCCAATTACCTCTAACAATCTGGCTGCTGATTGCTACTATTCATGAAAAGTGGCTTTATTTTAGTTCTGAAATATCCCAGATAGCTGCTCTGCCTTGAGATTTCCCCTCTGAATCGCTAAAATATTCTCTTTTTTTATTTCCTCTCTTGACCTTCTCCTCCCACTCACCTCTTTCAACATGTATTTAGCTACATTCAAAGGAAAAGTGAGGAGATAGTTTTCAGTCCATGTTTCATATGGTCAAAGCACTGTTGCAAAGGGCCTTCCTTAGAATTTGGGAGGAGTTGACTGGCAGAGAAACTTCAGGTGGCTGAAGGCAAGGTAATGTGACGAGGTAAGGTAATGTGACAAGGAGCAACTCGGAGGCGTAGTGACAATTTTATCTGGCTGCTTTTCAATTCATCACATCCTCTTCTGGATACCCAAGCCCTGTTAAACAATCACACAGCAATCAGCTTGGATTCTTTCCCTGGCAGGTGAATGTCAGGCTGAGCCTGTTTGCAATTCCAACAAGGCTGCCCTGAGCTGTCTCTCTGCTGGCTGAGGTGTTCAGTAGGGCCCAGCACTAGGGACTACACCCTGTCCTGGCTGGGTGGCTCAAAGGGGAGCAGGACTGGATGGTGCAGACTCATTACCTATGTAGCCTGTTGCCTACCATCTGGTCTCCTCAGCCTGGTGTCCTTTGCAGCTGCTGCTGACCTCAGCTTTCAGAATCAACTGTAACGTGGTCCTTGGTTAGGCGATACACTGCCAGGGTGATTTATAAAGCCTGACATTTTACAGGCTGTATTTACTGTATGTGCTGTATTTACTGTGCTGCATTTCCATGCTGGAGATAGTGAAGATTGTTGTGCTGGGTGTCAGCAGTTGTGCTGATCAGGTTGTAGTCAAGAATGACCCCCTGTCTTTTTTTAACCAATTTCCCTTCTTCATCTTGAACAACTAAAAATCAGTTGACCTTCAAGTTACAGTGATGTTCACCTATTCATTGAGGAGGGAAGAGCTTGATTACAGTTACAATCCTAGTTGTTTCGACTGGTATTTAAGACAGCATTTTTTCTTCTTCCTGATTTTTAAGAGACTGTTCAATTTACTGTTCCTTGTAATCCTCAATTGAAGTTTTAGTATAGTCCTAGATCAACAGAGATGGGCTTTCCAATCGGCAGTGTAAATGATAAATCCTGTGTTAACAATGTGGTGCTCTGTCCTAGGAAAATACCCATTAGTTTCACTGCCCTTTAATGGCTTTCTTATGTTGGCCATTGAATCCTATCTATCTAAATCCCATGTGTATTTTAAATCAGATGTACTTTGGGAGCTTAGCAATAGTAATATTAATCACTCACACAGTGCTGACAATCTGCAGTGATTTGAGTGGTGCATTCTTTGATGCTGTGTGGTGTTAATGAGAGCAATAATAAGCTTTGCAGTTGACCACATCATTTGCCTTGAAGGATCATTTCAGATAACAAAAACCAGAGGTTTGTTGTACAAGAACTGGTTGCTCACACACAAGCAGTGTTTTTCTTCCCAATAGAGAAGTTATTTATTGCTAGGAGACAGTGGTTTCTGCTATCACAGGACTATGTTGTTGATAATGCCTGTAGAAAACCCCACATTTCTAGACACATGCTGTGAATAATCAAAATCTGAGAAATAACTTCCTTCTGAGCCAGGTGTAAAATTACAATGGGAAATATAAATGCAAGTGCCTGGATAATACTACAGATTCATTGGTTACAAATGTTTTAAGATATCTTCTTTTTGCCTGTATTCTTATTTGCATCCTGTCACTGGGAGATGTCAGGTAAACTTGATGACTAAAATGCTGATTATACCATTAAAACTACTGATATTTTGATACACTCCATTTTGTGCCTTCTGTGTAACCATCACAAAGGTTTGTGCTTAATTATAAGCTAAGCAGTGAGTGATACATGCTGGCAAGATATCTGCTCCTTAGTTTTTCATTGCTGTTTTTTTTGTGTGTTCTTTTGAAGCCTCAAATAATACCAAGGTTTTCTGAGTAATTGTCATGCTGCTTTAGGAATAACCTTACAGCTCTTCAGAAGTTATCAAAAAAACTCTCCACCCACCAGCACTGGCTTATGGCTGAGCCTGGTTAATAGATTGGCTCTGATCTCCAGTAGCTACCATATAAGATGGAATATCTGGAATATGGTTCAGTAACCTGAACTGGAAAATTAAAGAGAGATTGCAGCAGTGTGATGGGAGAGATTGGACAGACTGTTGTTACAAGAATCCTGTTCTGCCCATATTGCTGCAGGAGATGTTCCTGGCTCTTCTACAGTAATGTGCTTTATGAAACACCCTTAGAAACAACCAGTTCTCCCCAGCATCAGCTCTGATACTTAGGGGTTAAAATCAATGGGAGCTTCCTGGCTAAAATCCAGTTTCTATGCATTGCTCTGGAAAGTGGAAGAATTAGACTTTGTATCAGATTAAGCTGAATTAAAGTGGATTGAGGTTTAAGGGTTTTTCCGTCAGAATGCAAAATATTAAAGATAGGCAATTTTACCTTGTTCTTGTATTATTTCATTTCTATTTTCCTGATTCAATTTTAAGCTGCATTCTCATAATTCCTGTTATTTACTGCACTAGCAGTAGTAGCCAAGAGAATACTGTGACTGTAATATGTTTCTGTGTCTGCTCAAAGTCCAAATTTCATTTGGTACTTTTTATTTATTTTATTTGCTAGAACATGGCCATTCATATTTATGACCTTTTTGTTTTTCAGCACCTCCCAGATGGCTCTGCCCCAAGTGCACATGCTGAATTTTATCTTCTGCCAGATCCTTACGAGGTCAGTCGAAGGAAAACAAGGACAGCTCCGAAAAGCTCTGACCCTACTTACAATGAAATTGTGAGTACCATTCACCTTCTTCCACCTTTTGTTATGTCATAGCATCACAGAATGAGTCAGGTTGGAAGGATCCACAGTCTGGTCAAGCAGGGCTATCCAAGAGCATGTGGCACAGGATTGTGTCCAGATGGCTCTGGAATATTTCAAGTGAGGAGACTCCACTGGGCAATCTCTTCCAGTCTGTGGTCACTGCACAGTGAAGGAGCTGTTCTTCATGTTCAGGAGACACTTCCCCTGCATCAGTTTCTGCCCATTGCCCCTTGTCCTGTTGCTTGGCACCATGGAGCAGAGCCTGGCTCCAGCCTCTGACACCCTCCCTTCAGATACTTAGAGACATGAACGAGGTCCCACTCAGTCATCACTTCTCAAGGCTGAACAGGCCCAACTCCCTCAGCCTTCCCTCATAAGAGAGATGCTCCACTCCCCTATTCCTCCATAGTCCTTCACTGGACTCATTCCAGTGGTTCCTTGTTTGTCTTGAGCCGGGGAGCCCAGAACTGGACATAGCACTCCAGCTGAGGCCTCACCAGGGGCAGGATCACCTCCCTGACCTGCTGGCAAGGTTCTTTTTTATGCAGCCTAGGATACTATTGGCCTTCTTGGCACTCAGGGCACACTGTTCACAGACAGCTTGTTGTCCACCAGGACCCTCAGGTCCTTCTACGCAGAGCTGCTTTCCTGCAGGTCAGTCCCAGCCTGTACTGATGCGACTTGATTTTCTTTGTCCACTCTTGAAATAAAATAGCTATGCAGCATTTAGAGCTGTTGCAATGAGGATGATCATAAAGAAGGAACATATCATAAGCTGAACCACAAACGGGGACAACTGTCTGCTTTGCATCTTTGTCAGAAGTGAAACAGTCTCTTATGTCTCTCTCTTCAGGAAAGCAGTTGGATTTTTCACAGTGCTCTATCTCACAGCATAACCACAGTTACATATAGCCAAATAAGACTGAGCATCATTGCCTAGTTGGTTTGGAATGCAGATTTGTAGCATGAAAAGTACTGATTGAATATTCTGGTATTCAAATTCACATTGGAAAATTGGTTGTCACTGTCCTAAATGATCACACAAGAATAAATAGCTAGGTTCTTTTTATGTCAAAATGTTATCTGTGGTTATTTCACAGCCCACTGAAGTACACACACCTCTGGGGTGAAAAGGAGACATTTGTATGGAGAAACATTTACATCAGGATGAGAAGTGGCATAAACTATGGTCATTTGTAAAGTCAGATGAGGTTGAAACAGTAGGTGGGATTAGAGATTATAATTATTACATATAACAAATCTCCTAAAGATCTCAAAGCAATTTACAAATGCTCTTTCAGCAGGCTCTAAAGTAGAAGGAATGGAAAACATTACCACTCCACCCTGTTTCACAGATAAGATATGACAAAGTTTAAGTTAGTCAGCAGAGTCTCAGTCCTTATCTCCTAGTTTCCCAGTCCTGGGGTTTTGATATTTTTCTTTTCCCACATCTGTTAGATTACAAAAGTTACCTACTTACACTGATGACTTCCAGCACTTCTGCAAGAAGGCTCCTTGAGCAGCATTGCTACTCACAGCTGAGACAAATTTCCCTCCCTATGATACTGCAGGAACTAGGTTTTTTTTTTTCCCTGTTCTTTCCTTCTTTTTTTTGCAACCAAAGAGAGTGGAATGAATCTAAATAACCTGTAAATATAATATGATTATATCATACCATTCATTGTAAAGTATCCAAAATGGAGTACAGACAAGAACCAGCAACACTCAAGACAATTATCTTTCTAATCATGATTTGAATTTGAATGCAAGAAAACCCCAAATCCTGTCTGCACTTGGACAGTAGTCCCTGGGAGGAGGTTTAATTGTGGCTAAGGATTATTCCACTGTTAAAAGAAATTCCATGAAAATTTCAATATCCTTAATCAAAACTTAGAGCCCTCTTCACAGATGCTCAATCTTTTTCACCAGTCACAGTGGGGACATATGGTTCCATTGAACTTGGACATTTCAAACCCGATGCCTGTGCTGTTAGCTGCTCTGTTCCTCCATATGTGATGTCATTCTGTATGCATTTGCTGTCCAAGGCTGGTAGACTGAGGCAGAAGCTGCCCCGGGGAAGAAAAACTCCTAAAAATATAAGTCAGCTGTCTTTTAAGTTAGTTACTGTCCAAAACACTGTGTACAGAAATGTACTAGCCTTTTTTATGAGTTCATAAGTTTTTATTAAAGCCAAATGGCTGGAAGGAAGCTGTATATTAATTTCTTTCTTTGTTCCAGACTGAGAAAATTCTGAAATGTGCTTCTCTTGGGTATTTTTTATTTTAGTTTTGTACTTCTATTGCTTATGACTGCCTCCAGCAAATTATCAACCTTGCAGAAGTGCCTTTTATGTTAGATTTTTACTCGTGTGAGAGTGAAGATGTGGAAGTCCAGGAGGGCTGACAATAAAAGGAGTTATGCCAAATGTTTTGGAGTTGCTTTCAACAAGCACTCCTTTTTTTTCCTCTCACGTTCCTTTGTTTGTATTTTGGAATCTGTGGCATTCACACTGCTATAACTTTGCATTAAAAAAATGATGGATGAGAAGAAGAGGAGGCAGAACACAGAAAATGGAGTGCAATATAAAGAGAAAATGAGTAGCATACTGTTAGAGACCACTGTTAAGAATAAGTAAGAGTTACTCAGGAGGTTCCAGAGTGAAAACTAAGAAAGTCAGGCTATTTCCTAACTTCCAGTTTACATCTGGGGCCAGCCAGGACAGCAAGAAAACCTGAGTATTCAACACTGATCTGAAGGAGATTTGGCTTCATGGTTCCAGAAGACTTAGGTCCATTTCAGATGCAGGAGGGGGAGAGGAACTGCACCAGGAGCCACAGCCACTCCCTGCAGCACTGTGCATCAAAGGTAATTTGGATAATTAAGAACAAATCTAGGAATTTTGCCATGGCTACCTAAGGAGAAGCAACTGTCCCGCATTTGTGATTAAAATCTCGTTAGACTCCTGTAGGTCCACAGTGCTGCTCATTTTGGAGCCAGGAATACTTGAATTCCAGCCCTAACTGTCCCACTGATCTGCTGCATGGCCATGGATAGCTCACCTCCAGCTGATCTAGCTGTGTAAATAACAGGCAAATATTCTTACTGCACAATCATTTCAGGCTTTAACTGTTCCAATATGAAATTCTGGCAGGTGGCATTTGTTTTATCCACATACTAATTCAGCTAGTTCCAGACCCTTCTGTCCCTGCATCCTGATGATACATACCATGCTCCAGCTGAATTTGCAATACCATTTTAGAAACAGTTTACTGGGATCATTTGAAAACCACCCACCCTGCACTGTAAGTTTTGTCATTGCTCAAAGCCTAAAGCCTCTTTTTGGCCAAAGACCTAAAGTTGTTCATTAGTTCAGGCCTGTTTTGATCCACTGTACTGAAAATTTCTTAGCTTTTACAGCTTACATGTATATTTCTTGGTGATTTAAAGCAACAGCTGGTATCTGTAATACCTTGGCAAAGAAACAAGCCAGCTTTCTTTGGTAACATTAGCATTGCTTCAGTGGTCAGATCAGAGAGTTATACTAAATTATATTATTGCTTACTGTACCTGTTCTTGCTTTTTGGATTTTCCTCAACCTCTCCCTTTTATTTAGGTGGGGAAAGGTGATTGGGGGACAGAGAAGCAGGAATTTTTTATCCACATACAATTTGGCAAAACAGGCACAAGTAAACATCAAAACTAAACAGCACCACGTACAACTTCCATGACAGCCATTCCAGACTATGATTTCCAAAGATTTCTAAATGGAAATGCTGTTCCCTGGTAAGACCTTCCTAGGAAAAGCTAATTAGAAAGAGTGAGTGGGACAGTTTTTCTTTCCCCCACAACCTGTGGCAGTGGATGTTCATCCCCACAGCGCCAATTATGCCTCGACACCGGAGAGCTCAGTGTCCTGTCTGATTTCACTCCCTGTGAAATCCCTGCAGTTTGCAGTGGAGACAAACCACTCTCTGGTCCCACAGAGGCAGCTGAGACCAACTTGAGTTGGGAGAACCAACAGTTTTGTGCCTCCTGGGTCCCCCCATGATCCTTAGAACCATCTCTCTGTTGCCACTCAGCTGAGGTTGAGCCTTTATAAAGTCTATCCCAGCCTGAAGGACACGTCCCATGACCATTTCTGCTTCTTACAAGTGGAGAGACACAGAGGACTCAGCAGTTCAGCCCATGCTGATCCAAGCCAGGGGAAGCTCAGTCTGATTTTTCTTTCCCTCAGCAGTGCCATAGGTACAACCTGTGTTCAGCTTGCACAGAAAATCCACTTTAGGATGCCTTTTAGGCTCTAGTTTCCCATTCTCCTGAAGTGACAGTATGTCACTGCGTTTGCTTTTTAAACAGCAGAGAGAGATTAAAATTTAAAGCATTTTCCATTGCAACTAAAATAGCCTAAACATTTCCAACCATACAAATTTTCGATTAAATGTCTTTCTCTTACCAGAGCTTACCTTTCAGGCCTCAACTAGCTGAGAGCATTCTTTCACATTTTATCAGCTCACATGGAGTTCACTCAGCAGTTTTTGATTAAGGCAGAGACTGAAGCATAGGAATCTGTTCTGAGTGTTCGTTCTTGTTAGTCTATCACTCCACATTGGTTTGTTTTAAATGCAGAAAATACACCATTAACATTTCATACTTCAGTGTGTTCTCACAGTGTTAAGGTAATTTAAAGGATATTTTAACAACTATAAGCCTTAGTAATTTTCTAAAGAAATGCTATACAATTGTCTCATTTATTTTGAGAAGTATTAACAGCACTTCATGAGTAACAGAAACATCTAAACTTAGAATCATAGAATCATCAAGGTTGGAGGAGACCTTTAAGATCATTGAGTCCAACCATTAACCTGTCACTGCAGTAACCCCTAAACCATATCCTCCAGTGCCAGACCCAGACACCTCTTAGACACTTCCAATGGATGGTGATTCCACCACCTCCCTGGGCAATTCCCTATTCCAGTGCCTGAACACCAAAAACAATGAAAATAATTTTCCTAACATCTAATCTGAGTCTCCCCTGTCTCAGTTTATGGCCATTCCCTCTAGTCCTCTCACTGCAGGCATAGCAGGAACTTAGTAAGTTCCACCTGCTAAACTGGGTCCAGTTCCACATCTACAAATTCTACTCAGTGGGTTGAGCTTTCTGTCATGTTTAATATTTGATGATTCCCTTAAAAAATGCCAGCAGTTTTGTAATGGGCACATTTGGATATAGTTAGCATCCCGAATCATGCATGAAGTTGTTTATATTAGAATAAGAGAATCAGAGAATCATTAAGGTTGGAAATGATCAGCAAGTCCAACTCAGCTTAGCACCACCACCATGGTCACCATTAACCCATGTTTTCTAGTGCCACATCCACACAATTTGAATTTCTCCTTCACAAAATCAACCACTTTATGATTCCCTGTGGAACTTCATGGAGGTTCTGATATTTCTTCACATTCGAATTCAAAGTTGCAATGTTTTCACAGGGAAAATTATCTATACTGATTTTTTCCCTCAAGCTTTGTGCAACACAGGTCTGAAACTTATTTACTAATGCTTGGCAATCAGAATTCACCAGCCTAAGGAGGCAGAGTCTCTTCTACATACACTAGATAAGGTCAAATATATTTCTGAGGTAAGTTCACTAAGTTAAGTGAATTTGCTTTGTGATTAACTGTTTACAGTTCTGGATGGAAGTTTAAAGCCATTATTTATTACAAGGTTGTAATCCTCATCCTGAGTGCTGCATTGAAGTGCTTTGCCTGTCAAATAGATTAAAAATTTGTATTTCTTTTCTGTTTCACTCTATGTTATTTCAGATTGTGTATGAGAACGTCACAGAGCTGAAAGGCCACGTATTGAAACTTGTTGTGAAGAGCAAAGGAACATTTGTGGGAGCTGTTAACATTCAACTGAGCAGTGTCCAGTTAAATGAAGAAAAGTGGTATCCACTGGGAAACAGCATAATTTGAATGTTCTCTGAGATAATTCAATTATTTATCCACTAATGTTTCTTTATCCCATTTCCCACGGTACATTTTGTCTCAGTTGCCCTTGAGAATATGCAGTCAGCTGCTGCTCACATCTCTGAGCATTTCTAATCATAAGGCTATTGTCTTAAAATTGCTACCATCTTCCTGCAGCAGATCCCTGACAGTGGGAGTTCAAGAAATCACGTGCTAAGGACTTGTAGCAGCATGCAGGAAATTCTTAGGACAGCAGTAAAGGTTTGGGGTTTGTTCTCGGTAAATAGTACAGTGAAAATACTGAATTCTGCACACATCCAAGTGTGGGGCCTCATTCTTTGTCCATTAATTCCACTGACTGTGTTGAAACTGTGCTGATAATGGTGTCATTTATCAGCATCTGCATGTGATGATGTCACCAGAAAACCATGGGATGGTTCCTTGGGTGCCAGTACATTTCAGATGTCCAGAAAATTTCATGTTAAATCTTATGCAATCAATACTTTTTTCGCTATTTTTTTTCCTTTAAAAGAAATTACAAGCTTTTGATATAATGTAGCATTCAGTCCAGGATATTCATTTGTCAGTAAGATATGCCATTGTTTCTTTTGTTCTGACATCCAAGAAGCAAATGTAACTGGTCATTTGTGAGAAGAAAGGAGGAGGGAGCAGCTAATGTTGAGGAGTAAACAGAAGATACTGAATGTGATCTTTCAGTGGGTTATTTAAGGTCATGCTCTCTTTGTTCACCAGTCTTACCACATTGCTCTCTGATGCTGCATAAGGGATTCAAGTCAATACATGCATTGAATTGACCTCAGGGCTATGAAATATATATTTACATATTAAATAATGAACATGAGTGTTTCCTTGGAGTTCACTGAGGCTAATTATGGGCTCTGGTCTTCAAAGCAATTTTTACCTAAACTGAGGAGGCACTTAGGCACATCTTTAAACATTTGGCATGTGAGCAGCCATAATGAACTGTCCATTATTGTTGACCATGTATATGGACCTTTCCAGGACCAAGGACACATTTTGAAGGCACAGGAAATGTGGATTTGTAATTTGCTCTGCTGTAAATTTCAACTTAGCATATACTGGGTAGATCTGACATTTGTCCTGCCTGGTGGAAAAGTGGTCAACAGAGGCACAATAATGCCAGAAGTGAAGATAATTGCCTTCTTCTCCCAAAGGACACTCACAAATCAGACTTCAGAAGGTAAAGTTGTATAAAGCTTGAAGTGGGACTAGGAGTGTTGTTTAGGAAACGAAATAAGCTGCAGTTTTTCTCAGCATCAAACCAATTGACTCTGTCACTTGGTCAATTTTTATCTGAGAATATTTTCTCTAGGCAATCTGGTGTATGAAACTTCTCCTCAGTAGGGGGAGGTGGAGGGAACTCTGCTTGAATATTAATATTATTAGTATATTCAGAGCTGTAAGAAGCTATAAAATATGTATCAGATGAAAGGGATATTGGCTGGAATACAGATACGATCACTACAAAGATCAGTGTGCCTAACATTTCAGATTATAGGCTCTCCTGGGTAAGGAATCAAGTGCCTTGTCATTCAAACACAGAAAGCACACTGAGGCCAGTTTACAATGTTATCAAATTACCTGACCTTACAGTTCAATATTGATTTTAGATTCTTCTTAGTCTACTGTCTCAGTTCCCTTATTATAACTATAATGCAATTTTCTAATAGTGTTATTTCCTGTGACATTTTCTAATCATTACCACATGCCCTGATTTTCCATCTTAGAGCAACATTAAATAAAATAGCATTAACATAGCAATAAATAAAAAGAGTATCACAATATCCTACTATCAGAACTGTCCAAAAACATAAATACTGTTTGGTATTGAAGAAAAACCTGTCAAAATAGCATCCTTTAAAAAAAAAAAAAAACAACAATCATGCTTGAGTAACAAATCTGCCATTAATTGGGTAGCTAAAGTCCTGTGGAAGGTGAACAATGTTTAAGTTGTGTAAAGACAATGGAAAAATTGTGTCATATGGGCAAGACCTGCACCAAGAGCTCTGTCAGGCAAGAATTTGTCCTGAGAGAACTTAAATCACACAATCAACCTTTGCCTTTTCTAAAATTCTAGTTCACCTCAAAGCACTGTGCTTCCTGAGTTCACAGTGAGGTGTATCCTGAGCTCCCTGCTGCTCTGAGGAACATGGCCCTTTGCAAATCACTCCCTGAATTTTTTGGCTTTCTTTACCAGCAGGAGGTTCAAGACCAAGCTAAGAAAAGGTACCAATATTAGCATCTGAGTTTTTATGACTTTTAGAGCTTTTTCTTCCTCAAAACTATTTTTCCAGGTAACAAAATTACAGAGGATATTAAAGAGGAATAGGCCAATCAGAAGTTGCTGTTATAAATTTAAAGGGTAAATTGTATGTGTGATTTTTCCTATTCCCTGGAACAGGAAATCCTTCCCATTGGAAAGATTCAATGGTGAGAAATTGTGTTCAATAGAAATAAAAATGTCAATGTAATATGTTCATACCATAAATATTAGCACAATTTCTCAGATCATGAATATTAGACTATTGTTCTCATTCAGTAATGATTCATCATTTTAAAATTAGCTGCAAATGACATAATTAACTGAATTTTTAAAATATACAAAAAAGTTCAGTATTTATGAACTGTTTCTAAATAATTGTGTTCAATAGAAATAAAAATGTCAATGTAATATGTTCATACCATAAATATTAGCACAATTTCTCAGATCATGAATATTAGACTATTGTTCTCATTCAGTAATGATTCATCATTTTAAAATTAGCTGCAAATGACATAATTAACTGAATTTTTAAAATATACAAAAAAGTTCAGTATTTATGAACTGTTTCTAAATAATCATAAAATCAGAGAATGGTTTGGGTTGGAAGGGACATATCATCCAGTCATCCAGTTCCAACCCCCCTACCATGAGCAGGGACTCCTTCCACTAGACCAGGTTGCTTTAAGCCCAGCCAACCTGGCCTTGAACACTGCCAGGGTTGGGCCATCCACAACTTCTCTGGAAACCTATTCCAGTGCCTCACTACCCACACAGTAAAGAATTTCTTCCTCACATCTAATGTAAAACTACCTTCTTTCAGTTTAAGGCCATTCCCCCTTGTCCTCTCACTCTATGCCCCTGTAAGTAATCCCTCTCCAGCTCTCCTGTAAGTCCCCTCTGCATACTGGAACATGCTATAATGTCTCACTGGAGCTTGTTCTTCTTCACCCTGAACGGCCCCAACACTCTCAGCCTGTCTCCATCGAAGAAGTGCTCCAGCCCTCTGAGCAGCTTTTCCAGCCAGTGGGAACTTCACTGGACTGCCATGACTTCTCAAATATGATGAATAGTGGCTTTGCCACTTCCCTCAGGACCTGTGCCTGTATCTCAGCCAGTTCCATGGACTTGTGCACCTTCAGGTTCCTCAGATGTTCTCCAGCCTCCTGCAGTGGGCAGTTCAATAACAACAGTAGGGCCAACATCCGTAGCCATTATTTACTCAGGACACCATTTACACAGAAGTACCATTAGCTGCACGAAATCCTTGAGGATGTGTCGCTATGGGTGTTGTAAACCCAGTACTGCAGCTTTATTGGGGCAGGAGGCAATCCCCACAGCAACTTCTATTGCAGAGCTTCATGAGTAGTACCAGACATGAACAAACAGCGATGCAGGTTCGAGCTTGGCACCATCTTTGGCCAGCAGAGGAATGTTCCGGTAACCTGTAAACATAACGACGATTTATTAGTGCATTAATCACAAGCACAAATATTGTGATGGAGTGTTTTTATGATCTACTATGCAAATAAAGCATAATTTATGGTTCTCTAAATAACTCTTTAAAATAAACTGAAATTATCCAGAAGCCAAATACCATTTCTACTGGTTTTCTCCTCTACACACACAGGATTTCAGTTCTGGCCTTTTTGGTTACAGAGTGAAAAACTCCACTGTTTTTCAGGGTGTTTTATTTATTTTTATCCCAGCCTACCTTTTAACATCCAAAGTTATTACCTACAGAATATTCTACAAAGTGTCCTGAGAGAAGTAAAGCTGCTTTTTTTTAAACTGAAATTGCTCCAATTTGCATTAAATAATTAACTGCTCATGGATCCCTTGATAATAGCAGTAATAATTGAGTTCCTGTCCTGTATGAGCATCCTGCATGGCAGACTCACTGGGACAGGGACTGTAACACAGGACCCTCCTCCTCTTGCCTTTAACCACCCAGGCAGAGAATTATTCTCAATTTCAGCTCTTCTGAGCATAGCTACAGAACCACTGCATGAAAAATCAAATTCTGCTACAGCTGGGCAGCAAGTATTCCTCCCCAGTGCAGCCTGCAAGTGAGCTGGGAGGCTACTGGGGAGAGAAAGGTGGTGAGGACAGAGATTAGAATCCTTTCAAAAGAAAATGTGGGGGAGGTAGGAAATGCCACCTTTGTCCCACTGCCTGTCAAAGGGGGAAAAAAAGATGTAAGCACTGCTCAGCTTTTGGCTGCAACTAGCCCTCAGGGGACACCTCAGGGATATGAATCCCAGGGGAGGAGGGGCAGTCCTGTAGTACAGATTAAAGCAGTCAGAGCTCTGAAGAGTAAAACTTAAATCCTAACTCACTCAGCATTTTAGGCAGTTCTTCCCTAAGAAATCTGGTCTGCCGTGACTCCCTCTACAAGAACATGATTTTCATAGTTAACTCTTTGAGAATCTTGGGTACCTAAAGCAAAACCAGGGTTCCAGACCTGGTTCCAGAGGTCTCAGTGTTAAGCACTGCAATAAATTTTGCAATTATTTGTCAGTTCAATTGCTAGAAGCATTTTATTTATGCCTTTGGGCATATCCTGATGGCATCTCACATCTTTTTGTATTGTGTTAAGTGGGGATTGGGGCCTAAATCAATGATTTTAAAAGCAAATGTAAGCATCAATGCCTGATATATAAATTTGTCTCAATCATTGTAAATTGGCATGTGAGCTTGGGGTGTTTGTCATTACCCATAAACATATAAATAAAAGGAAAGTAAAAGGTTATCAGTGTAAAAAATTATGTTGGAGAAAAGCAACTGTGCTCTAAGAGTAATGTCTTTGTTCTGGCATAACTCCTCAACCTCAACTAAGAATCACAAGCAGCTTTATGACTTTACAACGTGGGGAAAAAAAGCCATTTAAAATCCTGTTAAGCTTAATAAAAAAGGCACAGTGCCCATTGCCAGCTCCAGTGTTTTGCCTTCACATCTTTATTCACTAATAAAAGCTGTTTGTTTTGTCAGAAATAGCTTTGGAAACTCAGTATAGTAAACAGCCCTTTTATATAAGCCTTTCTCCTCGGCCTACTGACTTCTGTGTTGCTCTTTATGTGCAGCCTAGTCATTGCAAAAGCTTCCAGGAACTAGACTGGTATCACAAAAGAAACTTTAGCAAGAAAGAATACCATAAATATTTTGCCTAATTTATATGCTTTCTTCTCTGCTCTGAAAAGCTGCAGATAGGTTACCTGAGGGGAGTTTGATTTAGTTTGGCTTGTATTGGGGTTTGAGCCTAACTGAATAGAACGTGCACAAAACTGTTGCCTTCATAGCAATTCTGACTAATCTCACTTACTGTAATGAGTTAAAATACCATCTGAGCAGTCTGTCTAGAGTGGGATACTGCAGTAGGAATAATTAACTGTCATTAATATTATTTTGGTTTCTACGTCGTGAATTTGCATTCAGAGAACACAATGACTTCAAAAACCAGAGTGACATTTTTACATAGTTATACAATCCTCCTTTAGGAAATAGCCATAATGCTGTACTCTATCAATGCTGCAGTAATGATAACAGCCTGGAATATTGCAGATTTTTCTGAGCTTACATAACAATATTACCTGTATTCAGGCTCAGCACAGGTAAAGAGTATTGACCAAGGAATTCATTGCTGACCATGTTGATCTCATCCTCCAAACAGAAACGTATCAATGCCAGTTCTGGGACACTGATTGTGAAAGAGAAGGTTTCATTCCATCTAGGGCTCAAAGCTAATGAAAAGAGAAAAATAAACTATTAAAATGCAATTTCCTTTTTCCTACTTAATATCTGAATTATTGTAGCTGCTCTCACTACTCTGGACTGGTAACAATTCATTCTTTGCCCCTTAGATTTCTGTCCCTATTTAAATAAACAGTGAGAGTCTACTGACTTCAGAGGTACATAGGTATATAGCTCACATCTTCAGTATAGATGATGGAGTTAAAACTGTAGACAGCTTCTGACTTGCAGTGTACCAACCAGCCCCTTTCTAAGGATTTGTCATCCAACCAGCCTAAGAAAGTTGGTGTCATCTCTTAGAAGAGAGCAAAGTGGGACAAGGATAGTCAGGTGAAGAACCTCTGCTCAACTTAAATTTTTCTATGGCCATAGCAGTTTTATGTTCTTCCCAAAGTTTCTCCTTTTAGAGTGTTGGAAATGAGGCAGGAGCTAAATATATTAAGGTGGTAAAACGCTCCCTTCACTAGACATGCAAAAGGAGGCTGTGGAACAGGAGGGGGTTGCTTTGTCTTGAGCAATGTTCACATAGAGAAAAGAAATTCAGGGGCTGATTTATTACAGGAGTCATCTAGAAAAAAAGAAGAAGGGAATATAGAAGACAGAGGTACAGAAGAAGAGAGATCACAGGGAACCTGTAGTCTGAGACATCAAGAAGATCTATACAGTAAAGATAAGGGAGCGCTCGAAGACAGCTACAAAGAATACACACTTCACCTGTCAAGCAATTAAGAGACTACTACTAGAAACTTCACATGAGCTAAGTGATGATGTTACAGACATTCCTTCAGAAAAAGAAGTCTTAAATTTGACAATTAGTGTACTGGGTTTGGCTGGGGCAGGGTTAATTTGCTTCTTACCAACCCCTATGGTGCTGTTTTGGATTTGTGACTAAAACAGCATTGTTAACACACCAATGGTTGAACTATTGCTGAGCAGTGCTCACACAGAGTCTAGGACTTCTGTCTTCCTCATGCTGCAACACACCCTCTCCCCATCCCAAACTAGGGGGCATGGGAAGTTGGGAGGAGACAGAACTGACTGAAGAGATACCCCAAACCATGTAACATCAAGCTCAGCATAAAAAATGCTGGGGGAAAGGAGGAAGGGAAGATGTTCAGAGTTATGCTGTCTGTCTTCCTGAGTAACCATAATGTATGGTGAAGCTTTGTCTTCCTGAAAATGGCCCTACACCTGCCTGTCCTTGGGAAGTGGTAGATGAATTCATTCTTTATTTTGCTCTGCTTGTGTACAAAGATTTTGCTTTACCTAAATCCTTTACCTTGAATTGTCTTAAACCAAGAGTTTTCTCACTTTTACCCTTTCAACCCTCCCCACCCACCCAACAGAGCAAGCAGCTCTGGGGGGCTGAGCTGCTGTCCAGGGTGAGCCCACAGCAGTGAGTAAAGACAATTATGGAATTAGAGTGCTGCTAACCAGGAATTTGTGCTTCCTTAACCTACTAGTCTACAAAAATGGCACATAGCATAAACTTCTGTTACAGATTTTGTGCCAGAAGATCTTAGTCTGCAGAGAAATAATTGCAGTTTCTATAAGTACATAACAACTTCTTGGGGACTGAAAAACATGGTGAATTTGTTATAAAATATCCTTGTGCTTTGCTTACGGTCAAGAGACTCAGACTGATGCTCACCGTTGCTTTTTACAACACTAGATTTCTTTTTGGCTTGATCTCCTGGCACTCCGTAGATCTCTATCTGCACCAGAGGGTCAGCCTTGTTAGACTTGGACAGGCTGCTGGGTGGTAACTGGTGACCACTGATGAGCTGCAAAATTAAAGTTGCAATGTACTGAAATAACTGTGAGAATGAACTAAACATCATAGCCACATGGAAGTCATAATGGCAATAACTGTTCCTTAAGAAACTACTGTAAAAAAGCAAATACCAGCCATAAACTTCTAAAAATACACATTAAACACAATGAAACACAATTCAATCTAAAACTTTGATAATTTTGTAGAATCAGAGTGGTTTGGGTTGGAAGGGACCTTTAAAGGTCATCCAAGACCAAGCCCTCTATAATGAGCAGGGACACCTTCAACTGGATCAGCTTGCTCAGAGCCCTGTCCAACCTGACCCTGAACATTTCCAGAGATGAGGCATCTACCACCTCTTTGGGCAACCTGTGTCAGTGTTTCACCACACTCTTTGTAAAAAAATAAATACGGTATCATGCTTTAAATAATCATTTTCAGGCTTAGGTTTTATTCAATAGCTAGACATAAAAATTCTGTTTTGCTCCCATGCCAAATAATAATGTTGGAGGAATCAGTCTCATGTTTTTTGCATTTTCTGATCTCAAGCTTATGAATTCCAATTTAAGTTGTGTCTAGTGGACTAGCATTAACCCCACAGTGACATCAGCATTGTGTTACAGGGCATGTGGCAGAGTGCCTCACCTGTGCTCCTTCTCTTGCACAGTAACACATAAAAAATCTCTGCATTTAGTAAGCTCCCTGATGTTTTTCTCCTTAATTTAGTTAGCTACCTGGAAATTTTGCCTCAGACTGCCCTGTAATCTGGCAGCCAGCCTAAGAAAGGTTTTATGAAAGTCACAACTTTGTCTGCTTCCTACCTGTATTTCAGGACACCTAGGAGAGAATAACCATCTGCACAGTAATCTGCTTTTTAGAGATCAGTGTATGGAATGTATCAAGAGACAGATACAAGTCTAGGTGAAAGATACGATCCTGGTCTCAGGATGAGCATCAAAACTTATGGTAGAGATTCTTATTCCTCTGTCAACCACCAAAAAAATCAAACCCCACAAATTCTACCTTTTGCTTAGCTATTTTCTGTAACACTTTGCTCCAGGAAAAGTTCTAGCCTGAAATAGCAGTGGCTTAGCAAACACTGATGCCGTTCCCTTTCCTGTACCCTTTCTTCCTGGGAAATAGCCACTGCCTTCACAAGAAACATTTACAATCCCTGATGGGCTGCCCACTTAGAACCCGGGGAGGGTCCTTGCCATGCCCTGAATATCATGATGAAAGGATGAAAATTCAGCCTCAGGGGCCAAGGGCTGTGTCACACTCTTACCCCATTGCTAGACCCAGCCCAAGTCACCCACAGGGTGGGAAAAGAGTGAGCTCTTCTCAGCACACTATGACCCAAATCCATAAATCCAACCAATTTTTGAGACCAAATGTGAGGCAGACAGAGAGAGAGAGTAGTAAAAAATGTTAGGCTTCGAAGTTTCCTTATGAAGCACCTTGAATTATATTTGTGCTTCAAAGCCTCTCTCTCTGCTCCTTGTAGCTGGGAATTGTGGCACATCAGGTTAAGAAGGATATTGAAGTCAGTAAAATGAGGCCCTGTCTGATTTTTCTGTTCACTTCTGTTCTTCATTGATTCATTCATTAATTCCCAGGGATTCTGAGACTTGACCCCTTGAGATTTTATATCTTTGCCTTCGGTTAAGTAATTTCTCCATTCATCAAGTTAGTACCTGTTCTTCAGCAGAAACTGCTTTTCCTTTGACTCCTACTCCTGATTCTTTTTATCTTCAACTATCTTTCTCTGTCTTTTGCTGGGAGGCTCTATGGATGGGACCTTCTGTGCCCTACAGTCCTTCAGTCTCTATCCTTTCTCTTTTCCAGCTTCTTCCCAACTCAGACATTTCCTTCCCATTGTCACAGAAATTTGTCTGTCTCCTGCATTACAACTGGGGATTTCTCCTCATCTTAATTAATTCCAGTCCTTATACAAATAGGGGCTAAAATAACTGCTTGAAATCCTCCAGCAATGTCTGTTCATAATTGCCATGCTCACTGTCAGGACACTAAAATGCTCTTGATTAGGTGCATGCATTATGTAAGTATTTCATAATTGTTATTAACTAATGGTTTATCTCCACTATTTATTCCTCTGAAAGAAACAAAATAGCAATTACATACTAATTTTATGCTAATTGAATAGTATTAATGCAAGTGGTGCAGTGTGTAATCAGAAGTAGCACTTTTTCATTGGGAAAAGGTAGTTTTCTAACTAGTGAACCAATTATAAAACACCTACTTGACCTCAAAAATAGGCGTTTTCTAGCCCATTATTTGTAAATGACGTATTTCTAATATTTTTAAGCAGTAAATCCCATTTTAATTTGGGATAAGTAGAAATAATTCAAAGGCTTATTAATTCATCCTTCATTTTCCACTTATTTATACCGTTTTAGGAGGATAAATAGTCTTTTATGTATGCATGGGAAGATAATGAAACTTAAAAGCAGCATAAAAACTTTCATATCTTTAAACATTTGTCAACTAACATTATAATAGTCCATGTGGTGTTATTAATACCTAAAGAAATTAACATCAAATGTGCACATTGGATTTCTGAGGTTTGAGTACAGCCTCCACAGCCACAACTGACCAGTCCCTTTGTC
Source organism: Acanthisitta chloris (assembly GCF_000695815.1). Taxonomy (NCBI): domain Eukaryota; kingdom Metazoa; phylum Chordata; class Aves; order Passeriformes; family Acanthisittidae; genus Acanthisitta; species Acanthisitta chloris. The sequence continues at coordinate 5,279 of NW_008669916.1, read as the reverse complement.
AGCTATACTACTTATATTTCTGTACACAACACCAGGAAAACTCATGTATTTTTCAACTCTTATAAGCTCTGAACACCTACATATTTTTAGCAACCATAAGTGAACTACAGATGGGAAAGCACCCAAGCAGCAGTAGACACTATATGAGAGTTTTATCATCTTGTTAAAAAACAATATTAAACTTCCCAACAACCAGGACTGGGGATAAAACGAGAAACCAATAATAGATAACAAATACATAACATTTGTTTTCCCATTTTTTTGGAGCAACCCAGCAATGAAATGATCTTACCCTTATTGACAGAGACATTGGCTTGCTGTAATTTCCCACGTTTTGTGGTGTAAATGTTGTATTTCGATCTCTCAAGAATTGTGGTTTCAGCACATAGCCACAACCACCGTTGTCTAGGAATTTGCAATTTTGCAGTTCCATTTGTACTCCTGCAGTCTGGAAGTTTAAGGCCACTGTAAAATGAAATAAATATTGATTTTAGTGAATTGGTTGATATCATTTTATAAAACAAATCGCTGACAATAACTGTAAACCCAACTCCAAATGAAGCTAAAATATTTATATCTTCCAATTCATATGCAAGATCCTGTTATTTCCTTTAAGTTTAATAGTGTTCAGTAGTGAATTATTCGTGCACAAAAGCAGTTGTACTATGCAGAACTGCACCTTGTTTGGAGAATTACCCCATAGATCTTTTTTACATTGCAGTATGTTGTGTGTTTTCCCTTTTCTCTCTAAATTAGACCTTATGTATGAAATGAGAGATCTTTCTTCTCCATAAGAACTAAATTCACATATTAGATTCTCTACGGAGGCAAGACCCTGCACCCCAAACCTGCTTACAAAGTTCTGGTGCAGGAGGCAGAACCACAGCATTGTAACTAACCTTAGTCATGGTGCAGAACTGGTCACCCAGAACATCAAAAAGCTTTAGCTTAGAGTTAGAATATTCAATGCAAATACATGTAAGTTTATAGAAGGAGAAGCAATTTCGAAAGTGTACTTAAATTTATGTGAGCACGCTCTCTTTGAGCTTAATCCTCCAGCACTGGTGATTACTGTAAGAATACACCTGACAGATTTCCTTTCCTTGGCAGTTCAAAACATTTGTGGTTTGCTGCAGCAGCAATAATACACTACCACGCTTCTCATCAACAGGATATTGTCATTCATGAGATAAAGCCAACATTGAAATAGACCTGTTTAATGACATTTCCCCCTACTCCACTGCATTGCAGCTTCCTGTCACACTCAAAACAGAAAATGCAGAAGCCAAATCAGTGAAGTGATAATGTGACATGTTATATAAAAAATGATAAAAGTCATTTACTAGATGGCTTGGTAAGGAAAAAAAAAAAGAAGACTTTAAGCAGTTCAAGTGACTCATAGTAATTTAGGAAGAGGACCTTATTACATGTCCCTCTGAGCTAATATAAATGTATTGAATGAACATTTGACATGATTCAAAAATCCTTCTCTCATGTGGAAAATGCACTGCAAAAATGATTTGTTTCTTCACTGCTTTGATGGTCCTTTTCAAAGGTTCTGTAGTAAATGACACCAACAGGAATGAAGCAGCTGGTGCCATGGACCTAACGTTTGCACTACACATGTTTTCTGTGGGGTTACTTCTAAAGAGCTCCAGCCTGGTTCCATGGCCTCAAAACTAATTAGTGGCTGGAATACATCAAGTGCTCCCAGAGTGCATCATCTGAGAGGAATCTCATCTGTGCTAGCTCTGCAACATGAACCAATGTGCAGTAAGCAGGAACAACTGGGAACCTTGTCTAAAAACCAAACAAACAAGTCCCAAACAACAACAAAACACAATATGAACTCCTGCTTTGAACTAAATACTAATGTAGTTGCAGACTAGGTTCTGTGTCAATAGGCAAAATAACTTTGTTCTACCTTTGACAACAGAAATCAAACTTCAAAGTGTTCTTATTGCCCATTGCACACCAATTTAATGCCTTTTCAGAGAGTGTTTTCTTAGTATGGTTTTGGCAGTGGTTCACAATTTGGTTTTTATGACTCAACACATCACCCAGAAACAGCCCCAAATGTGGTGCTATACGACACTTGTCATATCTTAATACATTTACACAAGCTGTGCAATGGATGCAACTGAGCTGCAGCCCTGAGGCCCCCAGAAGTTTAGGCCCTAGTGTGACCTACAAACAACCCAAGATCTCTCAGTCCACAAGTTATTCCTAGGCCATACTTTCAGAATTTGTGGTTTAAAAAGTGTAACTGAAATTAGGCAAATCAAACTTCAAACAGCAGCTTCCACACCATGAAACAAATGACATGATTGCACATAATGAGACTATTGCTAAATTTGCAAAGCTTTCTAAGCTCCTAAGCAGGAAAATCTGATGGAACAACAGAAATGAGCAAAGGAGAATACTTTACATTTTATCATATTAGGAAAATTACTTTTGCAGCACAAGTGAAGGGTAATGTTATTATGGGTTCATATCTTCAAACATCAACACTGTGTTTTCGCTTAATTTAATTTTACCTTAGAATAAGTTAAACACATATGGAACAGTAGTTTTAATTTACCTGCTGGTTTTCTGGTATTGCAAAGTTTTAACATGATTAAGCAAATGTGAAATTTTACATCATATTCTCTGAGCTGCATACCTCTACTACAAGTGTTTGTGAGGTTTGTAGCTGCTTAGGGCACCCCAGGACGCTGCTTTATGGTACAGTTGATGCACAGTTTTTCTTGTTAATCAGACGCAGTTATGACCCTTCCACTTCTTGAGAGATGGCAAGGATCATAAACTAAACCCTATGCCTAGCAGTTTGGGCTTAGCAACATCTTTCTGTGAGGAAGACTGAATTTCTGTCCAGCATTTCATTTCAGTTTTGCTGAATTCAAGAGCAGAACTGTCAATAACATCCT
>NW_008669916.1:0-2337 GCF_000695815.1 Acanthisitta chloris | reverse complement strand
AGGAATTTAATGCATGTATGAAGAGTGCTTTAAACTGAGTTTCTTTTGGAAAGAAGCCCAAATATGTTTACAGTGAAACCATCTGAGCAGTACATAATCTTAGCATATGGTTTTGCATGGGAAAGTACAGGCACCTCAAGTTTACCACTATGTACATCAAACTTTTTCCTCACTCCTTTCATTAAGCACTCAGAGCCTTTTGTTATTGACATCAAAATCCAAACAGCAAAGCAAAACATGGGCTTGGGTGACAGCCCAAGCAAAGGAACGCCTCGGTGTAACTCCTGCATCTGAAATGGATCTAATTCTTCCTGGAACCATGAGCCCAAATCTCCTTTAATACTCAAGTCATCTTGCAAAGTACCAAAGCTGCCCTGGCTGTCCTGGTTGGCCCTGGGTGTAAATAACTTCACATAGCAAACAGAAGTGAGGAAATAGCCTAGCTCCAAATAGATGAACTGACCCACACTGCACAGAGGAATACAAAGGGTATATTTGATCCCAAACATCTGTACCACAAGCAGTTAACTCAGTCCCACAACTAACTTCAGAACTAACAACACTTTAGATATTGAAATGCAGCACCTTCCATAAGCACTAACAGCACAGAATTGATTTATAGACTAAAAGCAAAAGTTTTTAAAACCAAAATGAGCACTGGGGTGACTATGACTTGCAGGCAGTTGAGGAAAACTGCATGTCTTCTACCTGTGATCCTGTGTCTCAATTAATATTCCTGTTGGGACTTTTAAATTCCCATTTTTTTATATTTTTATTCCCTGCTTCCTGGTTCTATTAGCTATATTACGACTGTAAGGTTTAATATATTTCCTGCATTTAAAAGGGAAGTTTTTAAAATGGAGAAGGACACATTTGTCACCAATTTTCCTTAAAAATGAGTTGCTTAATTGCATTTTATGCCATTTTAAATCCATCTCAAAATGTCTGAATTTTATGCAATTTCAAAAAATATCATATGCAAGAAGCACTCAGTGCCAATATTCCTATCCTCATGATTTACCTTGCTCATTTCAGGCTAAAGAGATATAATAGATCACACTTCCAACCCTTATAGCAGTCTTGTTGCCCATCCTCTCAGCTCTTTCCAATGGTCTGTGTTCTTAAAATGGGCCACTCACAAGGAATGCAATACAGTTCTGTGCCTTAGATATTCCAAATCTGAACTGAATTCCACACAGACTTGGAAATACCATGAAAACAGGATCATATCCTACTGACCTGGTATGCTGGCATTGGTTATGAGATGATCTAGATACAAAGGGAGGTTACTCAGTCATCAGATTACATTAAGACTAGCTGAAGGCATGTGAAGGAAAAATTAAACTGGAACATGATGGCAAATCATCACCAGTTCCATATCCCAGGAAGCAAGCATTCATTTAATGGAAAGAGCAGGCACAGCAGGAGGATTTCTTATCAATAGTAAACAAATTCTACCAAACTAAAATATGATAATGCCATCATCACCTGAATGATAAATACAACACTAATTTTTAAGCCTATGCGATCATTTACTATCCCAACATCCTCAAGTACAAATAATATTTCCATTTTAGTACATTGAAAATATTATTCAGTCTAATATGAAGTCTGATGGAGTTTGCATAAGAAAAATCCAATGCATATTACAGTACCCTGTAAACCTTTCTCACTAACAGCAGATGCAAGGAAGACAAAGTGGTCAGAATTGTGACCTGGAAAAACGGTGGCCCATGGTGGTTTTTAAGCATACCATTTTTATCTGGGTCTATCTGAGAAACTAGAAAGACTTCCAGCATAATTAGTCCTCTCTGCCAAACAACAGCAGCTCTGAGCATTTCTTGCTGTTTTGGTCCTGTCTTGACATGTCACTCTGATCCACACTGCCATCCCTGGGTGCTTGTTAATTCAGGCTTGAGGATATACAGTCCAAAGTCAGTCTTTCAAGTGTCCTCAGCATCCCTTTTGCATTGAGCTTTATGACTTTTTTAAATATTTATGCAACTTGAGCCTTCTTGCCAAGTCTGTAAACTGGTAAGGTCCACTCAAACTTTATGAACAAGGACTTGGGTCTACCAGGAAAAATAAGCATAGAGTGATTGGTTTTGTTACAACACAGAGGCTTAACTAGTTAATATTAATTTTGGCATACAAATGCTCATCTCTTTTCCTGACCAAAAAACTTGGTTGAAATTTTCCCCCTCTCTTTACAGAATAAAATGGGGCTTTAGTTATTCCAAATCCTATTAAGCTTAATTATAATTTCTGGCTTTATTTGTCACTGATTCATTTGGAAATGGTTGCTCTTATTCTACAGAAACTTTTACTTATATTTAT
>NW_008669915.1:0-3731 GCF_000695815.1 Acanthisitta chloris | reverse complement strand
CCCTGTTCAGGCGCCACTTATTGAGGGACCCAAAGCCGGAGCCAGACGCCGAGTTACAACACACCGATACGGTTACGACTGTTGCACACTTTATTGTGAAAGATACGCATATTTCTAGTATAGGATCGCCTACTTGTTATTGGTTAACTACTAGTCTGCCTTACACACAATATAATTGGTTATTAACATATCAATCATAAAATGCCTAATCGTTATTCTCCACCCCTAACTATCTTCAACTTCTGCATCCCACACCCGGGAGATGTTTATCTCACTACCTTCTTTCTCATTCCAACCACAGTAGCATCCTTCACCAACTTAGCTTGCAGCTTGCTCAGGCCCTGCTAGCAAGGCTGGATTGCTCACCTGTCCGTTAGCCATCAGAAATTCTCCCACAGAGGTCATTGGGAAACAGCACAAATAACACCAGAGGAGCTACCCGGGAATGCTGGAGCTCTCAGGGCAGTCTGTGTCTCAGTTACACTTCCATTAATGGACTATTTATGTAATGGAGCACTACTTTAAACAGCTGAATGCAGTTTTAGACAGCTGAATGTTCCTGCACTCTTGCAGGTGGTTACCTGCTTACAGTCTGCTATAGGTGTGGAAAGACTTGCAGAAGGAAAAAAGAAAACCTCTCCTGGGTCAACCACTGGGAAAGATATCAAAGGGAAGTGAGAGCCTGCAGCAGCCCATGATCCAGCAGCAAAAAGGGGGAGGAAGGGACAGTTCTGCAACTTGAATGGTAGGAGTAGGAAATCCTCTCCAAGGAGAGGACACAGAGACCAGGAGGACACACTGCCTGAAAAAAAAAGTACACATTGAAGATCCTGTTGAGACTATGATGACAAAGAGCCGCAGATACTGACCCATCTTGTGTCTGACAAATGCTTTGAGAAAACCAACACAAAAGTGTTAACAGAAGTCTTTATTAAATAAATAGAGCAAAAGAGAAGGTTCATCCACCCAAAAGAGCACAGGCACAAAAGCTGCTCATGTATACTGCAGAAACAGAAAGCCACTGTAGTCTTTGTTTTTAATTTAACTGTGCTTGTCTGTACACCACAGTGTGATCTCCTTAATCTGTTTTGCAGAAGTTCGTGCAATTTCCTATTTATTACAATATATCCCCTTATTTCAGTTTTTTATTTATAAGATTACAAAGCAAAGCATGCTAGAAGAACGCAAAGAATAACTCTGAGTTTCAACAATACCATCCATAAATGAAAAAAAATCCTCTCAATTCATCACAGTTAAATAAGGGAGAAAAACTCAAAGACAATTCACACTTTCACTAGGATTTAGCCATTTAAAACCAACAACTGATAATTAAATTTCAAATCCAAAAGAAAGAGAAGCTTGTTAGAAATACATTTCAGTACTAAAGCAACTAATTCATATTTCCAAAAGATACAAATAAAAGACCTGAAGTGGAACAAAACCCAGGAAATTTCTCAGGGTGCAGAAATACAGAAGGCAAAAATTGAAGTCTTAAGATCAAAACTTCACTGCTGAAATGCTTCCTTGCCTAAACGAGTGTACAACCCCAAATCATTTCCTGTCTATCCTATGAAACCAAGATTACCACTAAGTTTACCACAACGGTTAACAGGTGTGATCACTTTTCCTTGAGTTCTTAGCAAACTCTTAGAATTTACCTCTTCCAGAAGAGAGTATAGGGTAACATGCACAAGCTGGTTTACTTTCAGCTTATGTTTCTCTCTTAGCACAGCAATACCAGTTCTGCTGTGACAATCTACATGGATAGCTCCACAAATTTTGCATTTTCAAGCATTTCCCTCAGTGCCCTTTCTGTGCACTACTAACCTCTTGCTTTATGAAATCTTTATTTTTCAGATTAGAAAAACACAAGGTTGTCTTCCACACTGTGCTTCTGTCAGCACATACAGTTCCTATCTGACTGCAATTGTTTAATCACAAACCCTCCCCCCACCAATATATTGCTCATTCTTGAAAGCTGAGTTGTTGACAAAAAATTGCACTTAATAATTGCAAATGATGTGGATAGGCGGAATGTAATAGCATCTGGTTCGTTAAGCTATTGATCTGGTTAAGGATTATTCAGTATTAAAGAAATAAAAAACAAAGGATCACACAGAGACACAATCATTGTGAGCAAGTGGCAGAAGAGAACAATGAAGACCAGAAGGTTTTTGCCACTGAAGGTTTCCACCAGGAACTGTTGTGGTTTAGCCTTGAAGAAGGTCAAGCTGAACTTCATTTGATAAAGGGGAAAAACCATGAACATCATTTGAAGGGGACACAAGTTCCACCATTTGAAGGAACATACAAAAGGGACAGCAAAACATTACAGACGCAGGGAAAGACAAGGATCAGGGTGAAGAGGGAGGAGCAGGTGTGAGAATAGGCACATCCTGTGTTTGGGAGGTGCTGCTGGTCAGTACACGTGTCTAGGTGAGCACCTGTTAACAGCAGTCCATTCTATCATCTTATAGAGCATCTTTTTCATGTAAATCATACAGAAAAAAATTAAGACATCTATAAGATGTATTGGTTTATCACTGTAAACTCATAGACCAAAAAAATTACCACTTAGGAAGCCTATGTAAGAAAAAATTGTCTTCCATTTGCATACATCTAATGCAATTCCACTCAACTGAGATTCAGGGCCCAAACTTTAACCATCACTACATACAGCACCTCCAGTGATGGTATGATTAGTACATTAAGCTAAAACTGAGAAACTGTCCACAGCCATTCCTATATTGAAAAGAAGCTGTTAGCAGCTATCATTTGTACAGTCAGACAAATGGCACCAAATGTATAGCAAAAGCTAAATATATTCAATGTTCATCTTTGAAGTGAAATAGAGAACAGTTAAATCATGCAGTCACCAGTATCATGACTGGTATCAACCACAGCATAAAAAACTTTAGCATTGAAAAACTTTCAGTTAATGCTGGAGCGCACATTTCCCCCGTCATTACTGAACTGGTTTTGTTCATGGCTTCAAGTTTCAGTTACCATTCTCCGTTTTTACCAGTTCTTTGATGATGTGTAAGACCTTGTCATCTAGGAAAGAAAACAAAGACAGTTGAGTCGAAAAGAGTCAGCTTAAAAACTGATGCCCAAACCCCAGGAAAATCAGAAGACAAGTGTAGCTGTCAGCAACTTAAAATCTTAACGTTTTAGGCTATGTAAGACTCTACAGCAAGACAAGTGACTACCATTTGCCAAGCTGCAGTGGTGCATCACTCCCCTCCCCTCCAGGCTGCACTGTGATCTGGAGAAATGCTCATTAGGCCTCGGCGCAAAGGAACAGCACCTGGGATGAGCTCTTTTTGAGTTTATCAGAAACACTGTCTGTTCCAGGTGCCAGTGCTGTCTAATGAGCTGTCTAATGTCTAACAGCCTTGGAAACTTTTCTTGCCTGAATAACAACCCAAGTGGAATGTTAATTTCATTAATAAATTTTCAAAGAAAGTTAATGACCTGAATTGTGGCCAGGATGGAAAAATACTGTGACTAAAGTCAACTCTCTTGCACTGCCTATAAAGAGTGGTCCTGAGGAGACCCTTCAAGCCCTCCTGGACCACAGCAAGCTGAGACCAGCAAACTCCTTCTGAGCGGGGCCTCTCAGAGCCAGTGAACTCTCAAGTCTGCTATATATGGAGGAGCAGCAAACAATGACAACATATCCTGGGCTGATCAACCAGGTTGCTAAAGGCCTCAAAGATCATCGAGTCCAA
>NW_008669914.1:0-476 GCF_000695815.1 Acanthisitta chloris | reverse complement strand
TTCTGAGAGCCCTGAACACGTGGGACAACCGATGCTGACTCCACAGACCTCTTATTGCTCTCTTCTCAGATCTCTGCTTGGAATCTGTATGCCAAACTGTGGCAACACCACACACTCATTCTGAGAACCCTGAACACGTGGGACAGCCATCTGAGGAAAGGATCTACACATGCCTTTCTCCAGCATGCAAGGAAACTACTCTCCAGCCACCCTGCCAGGTCATCTGCCATTAGCATGCATTTTCCTCTAGGCTGCATCAGCACTGTGTGTCTTACTGAAGTTTTGAGTTTTGCTACTCCTACTAGAACAGAGACCTTCTTATTTCATCTCTGCTTTCAGTTTCTAAACTCTGCATAACCACATATGCTCCTGAACACTGAATATCATTTCCAGCCACATGCTGGAAGGAAATGTTGTAAAAACTGGTATCTAAGAGCTGTCAGGAGGCCAATTGCTCCTTGAGGCAAGAAAGTTTA
>NW_008669913.1:91074-100595 GCF_000695815.1 Acanthisitta chloris | reverse complement strand
TAAGGTCCATTCCAACTCTTAAATGCTGTGATTCTACATTTCTGTGATTCTATGATATAATCTACTGCACACCTGCTGCTGCACACTTCCACCCAAACACCAGCATGCTCCTGCTGTCAAAATTGCTAGAAACATTGAAAGAGTATGGAAAAGTCTGTGATAGCATATTTTTTAAGCTTTCAGGATGCCTAGGCTAGCTCTGAAGCAGTGCCACACAATCCAGCATTAAAGACACCAGAGTGTGCCCAGCCTTGGTCTCTGTTAATGCATCATCAAGACACTGCAGTCTTGTTCTTTTTCTGCAGCTTCATTCTGTCTTGTGATATTAATTTTAAAGTAAGCACATGACTTCCTCGCTGCATTTACTGCTGATGTGGCTCTTTCTGTGCTCCCCATATTGCTGGAAGTAGGTGCTGGCAAGTCCCCTTACAGTTGGTACAGCTGCTTTTAGCAGCCAGGCCAATCCACAGTGCCTAATGACAGGCCAATTGTCTTTGAGGGTAGCAACTTACTCAAAATTGCATTTCTCCAAAGCTATATAATGAAACCCATATGGCTTCAGTAAACAGCAAAGCAATCTTGGAGAAAAAGCTTGATGAATAAAGACAAAAGAATCCTTCACCTTTCTTTACAGTGTGCTAAAAGCCACCTACTTGTACACATTTTTAAGACAGAAATTCCTTTTCATTCTTAGCAGGCAGGCAGAGCCTTTAAGCAGCCTGAGACAAAGAGGGCTGGGAACAATGGATGAAAAAGCAAATCCTAATAACCCTACACTTGTGTGATCAGGTAGCATAGCCCAGGAGGGAAGCCTGCTAAAGCAATTAGGAAGAGGTGACATTTGCCAAGAGTCTCCAGTCTTTAGACAATTCATGTTAGAAGGGCTTCGAAAGATCCTACAGAGGAACTGCCCCAAACTGGTCAGAACTTCTTCAGGATATGAATTGAGCCCCACATCTGGTGCAAAGTATGACAAGCTGTGAAGACTTCTTACTAAAATCATGACAGTGCACAAAAACATTCTTTAAATAATGTTATTTTATTTTATTGGACTGCTATTCCCTGCTGATGCTGACGTCTTTGTGCTTTGCACAGCAGGAAAAGGAATACTGTATATATTTTACACTATGTATTCCTGCCGTTCTAATTTGGATGTCATCTACACCCTCCATGGTGGGAAGCTCCTCCACAGTGATGTCAAGTACCTGAAGTAAAACTGACTGGAAGAGCCTGTCCTCATTCATTAAGTAATTATCAGCTGGAGATAAGCAGCTAAAATTGCACATCCAAAATAGGTGATATGATACCACACTATAAATAAAGCTAGAGAGTCTCTGCCCCCAAATGCTTACAGTTCTATGTCAGAAAAGAAGCAAAACTAACAGAGGCTTAATGTGTGAAAACAGCAGTGAAAGTCTGTTCTCCATTCACTGGACTGCATTTGCACAGGCAAAGACCTTTGTAGGAACACATTTGAAAGTTTTGCAATAAAATCTCCCAGGAAAGTAAATTCTGCCATGAAAATTATGAAACTAAAATAAAAAATCTTTCTCCCTTCCAATAAAATTCTTTAATGCCTTTATCCTACTTAAGATAGAAACCTGCACTCTGAACTCTACTTTTCTCCCCTTTGATTACCATACTGAATCTAGGGGGGTGGAGGGAGAAAGGCACAGAGTGAAAGATACATTCTTTGAATGAAAAAAGGAAAAATTCTAAGTGTCACAGATGGCTGTCAGGATGAAATGAAGCTTGTGTCAGCTGAGGGAATCAGACCTTAGTGTGAATCTGAATAGAAAGGAACATAGCAGAAGGCAACATTTCAAAAGGAGTTCAGCACCAACTGGCACTGTGAGGGTTAATTTACTGCCAGGAACTGCTGGGCTTTTCATTCTCAGTAGACACACAATAGTCAGCTCCCAAAAGTACCCATCATAATCACAGATGCTGGGGATTAATGCAAAAATGAAAGCTTCATGAATATTAAAAATATCAAAACTGCTAATGATGTAGCAGAGTTTGGAATAACAACCAATCTGAAAATCTAAGAGTGTGCCATGCAGACATAGTGAGACACTGTCTTTTTAAAACTGATTAAACCTACTCAATTTGTAACAGAAAGAGGCTTATGCATATTAGGAGCTGAACTGACTGCCAAACTTTGCAAATTGCACAGGCTAATTACCATAATTAAGCTTTGGATTGAAGAAGAAAATTCCATTTATCTCAGAATGACTCAGTGGAACTTCAACAAAGAAGGCAAAGTACATCAGATGGTTTGGCCCTTTTTTTTTCTTTTTTTTTTTTTTTTTGTACCTGAGTGGTGTTTCAATAGCAGTTCTGAGAAAAAATAATCAGAGAGCACAAAATTACTTTTGCTTGAAAAGTGGGAAAATGCATAGTTTAGAGATCTGATTTGGGAATTTGTCGCAAACTCTCCCCTACACACTATTTTGTGTTGTATTTTTCAAATACAAAGTCTGAATCTGGGGTAATGCAAAGCCAAATGTCTTTTAGAACCGGAAGCCACACATAATTCCTGTAAGTATGTTTCATCAGTTTTCTGGAGAGGACACTGGGTAGGTGTTTGATCCCCTGGACTCTCCTGCTGCTATGCATGTCTGCCGTTTGCCCTCTCCTGCCGACGCAGAGAAAGTTATCTTGAAGGATGAAATAACAACTACCACATTTTATGATAAAGATTACATGTTATTCTATTACTTTGAGCTGGATCCAAAGACTTCCACTAATCTCAAATGGGATTTGGATCTTTTCCTTAGGGAATGATTAGTCTGTGAACAATCATAGCACAGCTGTGAAAACTTTATTATAGGACACAGAAAAATGTCTTGCTGCGTTTCCTTTCCTATTCCAATTTCGGAAGAAAATAGAAAATGAAGGTTTTCCTTAAGCTTACCTAGACTTTTAAGTCAAATGTGTATGAAACCATATGTGTACATGGAAACATGATGCAAAGGAGAACACTGAGATGTTGAAGGAGAATTAATCCTCCAACATACAATGTGATTGACTTTTCACGTATCAGTTACTTCAGTTTTGCTTGCATTTATCTAACTTTTGCTTCTATGATGATATCTATATATTTCAAATTCTCTTTACAGAATGAATGCCTTGAATAAAATGTTCCAGAAAAGCTGTCTGTACCAGTTCATTTCTAGAAAATAAGCTCTAAATGCATTTTCAAAAAACAAAACCAAAGCAAGTTAAACAGAACTGCATTTCATTCACTGTAGAACTCAGGACAGTTGTAATAGATCTATCATTCAGGACATGCTGTAAATACTTGTAAAAATAAATGTGGATTAAAAACATAGGTAAGCATATGACAGAAAACAGACAAAATTAAAAAGATCTTAACGTTTTAACATGATTTTATGCATCTACTTTAGAACCATGGAGCCATCAGAACACAATTGTGCAAAGAGAAACCAGAAATAATTTCAAAATGCAGATGGCTAGAAGCGAGATGTGTGACACAAAAGAAGAGGAAGAAGAATCTAGTGATGCTTGTCTATCAAACATTATAAAAGAACATATTCCTGTGTAAGTGTGTAAGAAAGTAGAAACTACCAGCTAATTCTAGTCAAGTATTTGCATCCAACAAGACCAATTCAAACTTTTTATGTGGTACTACTCATCTCATTTATACAAACCATACGTACCTTATAAAGTCTAATCTCATGTAACAACTAAGACATAGAAATTACTATTGCATATACTCATTATAGAATCAACACAAATTATATTAAACCACAGATCATGATTTCTTATAAAAAACCTTCCATCTGTTTATGCTATGTCTGTCCCACTTTTATGTGGCTGCTAATACAACCAACTCTGAGATAGCCATCAGCTGAAATTCCCCACTATGCTCACACATCATCCTGGCAGAAACCCTACTCCACATTCTGAATAATCAGAAAGCATTCACTTCACATGCTCAGAATTAAGCTTGTGTTACTTTGTGTGGTGGTAGAATAAAGACAGACAAGTTTTGGAGGGCCTCTCATCATGAGGGCTTTCTAGATTTGGGATATGTGAGTGATTATGCTGAAGACGCATGGATGTGAGAGGTTCTATTACTAATTTTGTACAGAAATGTATCAGCCTCCCTGTACAAACTGCCAATATATTCATCAGACATAGTAGAAATGCAAGTAGCATTTACGCATGGATGTGAGAGGTTCTATTACTAATTTTGTACAGAAATGTATCAGCCTCCCTGTACAAACTGCCAATATATTCATCAGACGTAGTAGAAATGCAAGTAGCACTCATTATTAATGAACATAATTAAAAGATTAAAATTTCCCTTTTTACCTCGTTTTACGAATGTTTTCTTGTTCTTGTATGGAGCTATTCCAGAAACACGTGGCTGTTACCAGATGCAGCGGCAATAGAAAAAGCTGCACTATAAACCATCCTAATATGACTGTGTCAGATTCTTTTAATATCAATTTGTTATTAGAGACTCCATTTTCTCTTCTTCTCCCAACAGCCCTGTGCCCACTGGAAGCTCAGTGGCCTGAAACTGCACAGGCAGCTTGTGGCAGGCAAACCACTGAAAAGCAATGCTTTTAAGTGCTTGGCTGGCACAGGAGTTTTCTCCCCAACAGAAACAAAAATACACTATTTCATTATTCCAACAATAAGACATTCGCTGACTGAACTGAAAATCACATTCGCAGTTCAACACCTTAGGTGAAAAATGGCAGCACTTAAGATGCTCCTGCTACATCTGATCTTTTGTTGATTGATGGACTATTCCTCGAGTGTCTGTGTCCAGAAGGAATTTTGTATGGATAAGATGCTACCTAATAAAATAATCTCTGTGCTTCCTCAGAAAATTGTTCCTTGCCCTCACTTTAAGTCCAAGGAAAATTCTTTTCATTTATAGGTTTGTAAACAAGTGCTTAAAAAACATATTACTTGATATTTACAATCTCTCCAACAAAAATACCCATAACCTAAAGAAGGTCAATCACAGTTGTGTAGGTGTCCATGATAAGCAAGATGACCTACTCTAGATACTCCCTGTTGTTTATCCCTCTATCAAGAACAGGAAAATAAATATTTGAGTTTTGAGTGAATGAATGTTCAGTTAATGGTTCAAGATTTCACATAGTCTGTTCCCTTACATCTGCCCGTTTGTTTTCACTTTCTTGTTTAAACAAACTAGAAAAAACACTGAAAATACCTCAATCCATCCTAAAATCTTGAAGAAGAGGAAGAAAAGAAATGTCTTCAAAATATTTAAAATCAATAAGGATACAAGAATTGTGTATTATTGAAACTACATTATTAAGGTAATTTCATCCAAATAACTGTTCTGTATTTCTAGAAGGAAAATAAAGGTGCATGTACATGTCTTTTAGAGACTGCAAAGTTAAAAGAAACACAACCAAAACAACAACAAACATGGTGGAATCCTAAACCATTGATGTTTCAGCAGCTTAACAAAACACTAAGGAGCTTTAGAGACTGGTATATTACTACTCAGGACTCACTATTACAGTTTATAATGTCTGTTATTTCTAGAATCACTCAGGATTGTCTTAAGGGTTTTTTTTCCTTAAGGTTTATATACCTGCTCTGTGGCAGTGGGATAAAATCTTCAAGCCTTCCTCTGGTGTTTGGAATAGAGATGCTGAAGAATCAAACCCTGACCCTTCAAAGGGGTACAAGAACCCAAGAGATGCCTTCCTTAAAAACTCTCATTCTTTTCCTAGTCTAGAAGGAACATGGCAATTCTATCAGCTGATGCTGATGAGGCTCTGGAAGTCTTCTGAGGGGGACATTATGGAATTGCACACTTGAACATTAATCTGTCAGTAGAGCACAGACACACAGGCTTTAAAAATCTTACTTATTTTGTAAGTATTTTCAGGCATGGAAGAGAAAAAAAGTCACTCAAGTGACCTTGAGCCTTTAGTATGAAAAAGGGTAGACATGATCTCAAAGATATCTGTAACAATCTTCAGAGGGAGAAATTTGGGGAAAAAACTCCAGGCAGACCTGTAGAGTTTGGAAAAGAACATATCTTTATATTGAAATGTGGACGATAAATATGCTGAAATTTCATTTATTTGGAATCTTGAAATATGAACAGAATAATGCCAGGATACAAATGCTCTGAGAATTAAGGAATATATTGCCTATCACCTGTAGGTTACTGGTTCAAATTCTGTCAGATGAATAGTGACAGAAAGTCAATACAACACAATGGCTGTTTCATGAACTACATGTAAATCAGGTAAATAGTCCAAGAGCAGATCCTGGTAGTATGTAATACTTGATGAGTAACAGCTGGTACTTGTAGAAAAATAGTCAACCTGAACTCCTTTCTAACAAATACTCACATTATGAAAGTTTGCATTTGAAAGCACGGGTTGCACATCATTTGTGTTGTAGATTCCAAAGATTCATTTACCTTCCAGTGTTGTTAATGTGGCATGAGCACATGATTTTGTAATCAATACCACTAGGCATCACATTCCAGAACTCTGCAGAGATCACTTTTGCTGCCCAGGGAAATGCATTAACTTCATAAAGATGTTCACTTCAATGAATGGCATTCACTAATGCTCTTCCTTGTACAGCAATAAATGAAAATTAGAATTTCTAAAAGGCTGTAGTGTTACATATTACCTAACATAAATACAATCTAAAGAATTGTATCAGAGCATTTTATTCTAATAGAGCTCTAATTTATACTAATGGGGGTTTTAAAGTGAAAAAAACTTTAGAAGCTTTAAGGTTTTTTGTAAGTTGAGAAAAAGGGACATAAGAAAAGCCAGAAAGATGCTAGATGATATTCTGACTCCTTTTTTTAAGAAAAGCTGATTATTAGCTGCAGTTTTCTAATTGTAATGAAAGATTTTTCAATCTAGAAGTTCATTTCTGGTATATTTCAATGAATTACAAGTTTCAAGTTAGTTTAACTCTCAGGGACCCCAAAGTAAAACCTGTTGGTGCTAGTGTAGTCAGAACCGTTGGGAATATGTCCAGGAAGCAAATTCACTGCTGCTGTAAATCAAGCTGCTTTCTAAATATAATTTCCCACTCTGGCCAGAGATTATAGGAAAATAGAAAAGCCAGTTCTTTGCCACCTACACTAGAGTTAATGCAAAGGATTCTGCTAATACCATCTGGCAGCACAGTTAAAAACTTAAATTATATAAGCCATCAGAACTTAAAGGACATGTTTCTGGAACAGATTTAAGCGGCTCCCAAATTAAATACAATTAAAATGAATAGGTTCCAAATAAAAAACATTCTAGAAAAATGTGATATAATCAATGCTTTTATTCATACTGCACACATCACTGTCCTCCTCATTCCATATTTCCACTTTACATTTCCCTGAGATTTGTATAAAATGCTGAATATTTCAGAACCTCAATCATGTGGCTAATATAAAACAACTTTGCACTAACTTTAGTGCAATTACTATGAGTACGTGCATTTTTGAAAGAACCTCAGGTATCTACTCAGAGTAGAAATCCAAGGATTTTGTCTAAGTTACTCCACTCACTTTCAGTAGATTTAGTTGCAACCAACCAAAGCGCCTATCTCTTCCACAGTCTTTATTTTCCATTACTTCAAATACTAAGAAATGAACCTCTGCTGTACTTCTATCACTGATAACTTCTTCCACCATGGATGAGCTGCAATTTTATGCATATAACTTTTTGTGCCACAAAGAGAGGCTAAGTAGCTTTATCCTGGTTATAGTATAGGAGGAATGCTTTCAAGGAACTGAGGAGTCTTTGCACTGCATTTAACATGATAATGCAAAATACTTGGAATATTTAAGAAAACCTAAAAAAATATAAAATAATCAAATACTCCTCTTCCATGAACACTTTGTTTCATGAACAAGGACTACCTAATTTGTAATACCTTGTGAATTCAATATGCACATACTTAGCAAAACCTCTTTTCAAACCACACAAAATTTTGCATATCTGTATCACGGCTGGCTACTATTCTCCAGTATTGGATAATAATATTAAACACCTGCTTTTACAGCCTACTGGATGAATATGGTTGCTTCTGACAGACAAGTACTGGAACTAAGCCATCACATTACAAACCAAGTTAATCTAGGGAGGAAAAGAAGGTATGGAGAGAATTGAAAAGGATACAAATGTCTGTTCATGTGTAAGCAAGTGATAAATCAGGAGCACTACGTTATTTCCTGGCATGTTTCTATAATGTGGCTAGAAACTGATGAAATACAGGACTGGCCGTAGTAAATCTGATAACTGGTTCTATCAAGTCCAGACTTTTCTCTGTGCTGAATGTTCAGAGAACTAAAATATACCTTATCTATTAGACAGCATTAGAGATGCAAGAAGACTTCTTATAATCCATATTGGCTACAAGAATGAGTTAACTTAGAAGTGTAAAAGACTGAAAAGAAAAGAAGTTATAAAGAAATAAAATACAGCGCACATCAGAGAGACACACCAAACATTTCAGCAACTGTTGCTAATAGGAGTCCCAAGCAATACATGGAGTGGAAATCACTGCCACATGTTAAATGTATTTAGGATGTGATGCAGAAGGGGAAGATTAGAACAAAAATTCCAAATATGTGCAGGGAAGGAGATAAACTCTAAGGAATTCCAGCTCCACATAATAAAGGTGAAACTGTTCTGTTCAGGTTTCTCCAGACAAGCTGCAGCTATATCTGTGTTGCTATTCCCACCACTGGTTTCACATGCAGCTGCACCAAACCCTAAATGTGAGGAGAACTCAAGAACCCATCTGTGTTTAGCATAATATCGCCACAGGCACCAGAATGGCAAACATGCAAATGAGCTGATTAATCAGGAGGTAATTATGCTTGGGTTACTCTTTCTGTTACAGGACTGCTTTGATAGCAAGATTAGGTGTTATACACAGGAACAGCTCATAGGGGAAAATGTTACAGTACCCTGTGAGACAGTTAAAAATCCTTTACAAGCACATTTCCAGTAATATTTAGATAAACGTTTCATTTATGAGAATAGGTTTGTATGTCTTTAACTAAGTGAATCGTGACAGTGAGAAGCAAGTCTATAAAATATGGATTTCCAAAATAAAGCATTAACACGTCATTTTCCAGCTGAGGTAGTTCCCTGGCACACAGTGCAATCTATTTACTAATTTCCTTCAAGGACTTTTTTCTTAAATTAAGTGATTGTCAAATCTTTTCATCTCTTGGGACTCTGCTGCTGCATAACAAAGCAGGAGTCACTTAACATCTTCAATGACTACACAAAATGTCTTGGCTTTGAATTCGGATGGGTTAAGTCAAACAACAAAAAATCTGTAACAGTTAAGTTGCAGAGCAGCAAGCAAATTTTTTGTGCCTAGAATGTGTGAGGCACTGGAGGATTTCTATCTCCAGCTCTGAGGGAGATTGCTCTAGTAGATGCTCAATGATAGCAATCAAGGAAAGCTATTCCAGACTGCAAGTCAGAGATCAGCAGCTGTGGCTTACTGACTGCCAT
>NW_008669913.1:81758-91057 GCF_000695815.1 Acanthisitta chloris | reverse complement strand
AGCAGGAATTCCTGCAGTTTGGGCCTGGGTGTTATTCAACACTGTACTGAATCTAAGTACATTCTCAAAATGTGTTATTCTTGTATTTCTCAGCATTCAGAACACAGCTGACATTTAACATTCATTTCTCCAAACTGTTTAATTCCTTGTATGCTTACATACACACATTTCCTACTTTTGAACTTTTATAGGTTCTGGTCACAGGCTGCCACAATCAACAGAACAACACATTCCAGAGCTGATTCATGACACAAAGATTTCAATGTTTAGTTGCACGGATGATAATAAATCTTTATGGACTCAAGACTATGTTGTCTCTGTCAGTTAAGGTGTTTTTCCCTGATGAGAGGATTTAGTATACTTCACCGAGAGGGCAGTGTGCCCAAGTAGGAAGGAGACTTTCACAGATGTCACAGGTGAGAGTCACACGGTGATTAGGATCACAATACCGAAGGTTTCTATTTCTGGAGGTACCACTAAATGCCCCAGGATCCATTATTTATGCCCAAAATATTTATACGTGCAGAAGTATCATGTTCAGCTTTCACTTCCTGAGGGGTCTAGTTTAGCACAGCAAACTGAGCTGGGACACAGGGACTTCAGCACAGCCAGAGCCAGCACAGCACATCTGTGCCTCACTACACAGGCACCTGAAACTCTCCATGCTTCCAGTGGGAAGGAATCCTGAAATATTTGTATCTCATATAAAAATATTGCAAGAAACTGAGGATGAGATGGGTACACCTAAAATACTTCTCTTTTGCCCGGAACTTCTCTGTCTCACATCTGTAGTGAGAAGTCTATGAAGTGTGTTTAAGAAGTGGCATGTGATTCCTGCACCCTAGCACAAAGGCACCCTGTGCAGGTTAACTACAACATTCCTGTAAAACACTTCTGTGTGCCCATTTTCCTGTTTTCTGGCCTTCTCACTAATATAGCTGATTATACCTCTGATGAAAAGCTCTGACTGATTTTCCACTGGGCTTCTTCAGAGACTGGATGCTGGTTGCAAAATCAGCCAGTTTGGAACCTAGCTGATTCCAGCTGGGTTTTGGAAGAACAGAAAAACAAAAGCTAAAATACTTGGAGGAGCAGTGATTGCTGACAGTAAATTACAGCCTTTGTTGTGGACTGTCTCACAGCAGCTGTCTGGTTTAGGAGTCATTCAGTGCCTGGTAGAGCTGGCTATGGTTTTGCCCCTGCTGTGCCTGGGGGAAGGCTGATGATCCACTGGATCCTTGCATACTAAATAAGCTCCTTCCTATTCAGAAACTCTGCAGTCCTTTCACCTGAGTGCCTAAGCATTAGTCTGCTTCCCCCAGCATGTTACATGACTTCGAGGGCTGAAGTAACACCAAAATCAGCGTAAAATTCACAGCTTTTGTTAAGGAAGAGGCTCCCAATGCTCCCAGATGCTCACTGGCACTTCTGTCTCTCCTGAAACAATACTAACATATGTATCAACCAACAGAAAAAGAAAAGTAGCAACAAAAGCTAAAAATATTGCTTCTCCAAAATATCATTCGGTGTTTTGTTATCAATTGTGACATTCTAGGCTAAAGAACACTTATAATTCACTGCAATTCCCTAACAACCTGAACCAAATAATGACATTAAGATAAATAAACAAAATAAATGCACACATAAAACCTCACTTTTATACATGTAACAAGTAATACTGGACAACTGCTTTAATACACCTGCTGAGTAGACATGTTAGACTGTCTTACAGAAATTCAAACAACTTCATTTTATGTTAGACTGTCTTACAGAAATTCAAACAGCTTCATTTTGCAGAAAAACCAATAAACTTGAAGCTGTGGTGTTCCACCACATGGAATTTTTTTCACACTTCCTGCATAGTGAGTTGGGACACTGAATGGGCCATATCATAAGGCTGTTGTATGCCTACAACCTTCTCTTACATCGAGTACCCAAAGTGAATCCAAGGATCAAGAAAAAAGGTTTTATTCAAATAAAACCTTCAGTACTTAAGAGAGAAAATTTCATGTAGAGAAGAGACAGAAAAGTAACATAAAAAGCTACAGACAATTCACACTGCTCTCTTTGCTGCAGCTCCTTCTTTCACACCCTGAGAGACTATTTTGTTAGAACAACTCTGACAGGTCTACAGTGATCCCTGGGAGATTATTTTTTTCCCCATCATTGGCTGTAATCTATCTATCTATCTATCTATTATCTAATCTATCTATCTATCTATCTATCCATCCATCCATCCATCTATCTATATTTTACATGAGCTCCCAGTTGTATTTTTGCTGTGACTTTTGCTTTTCCTTTCCCTGCCATTCACCCGCAGTTGTAAAACTTCTTTTTCCTTAAGAGAATAACAATCTATTGACAAAACGAGCAATTTTTTTGTTCATCACAGCTGTAATTATGAAAGACACTTGTATAATTTGAAATCTCAGAACGGGTTTCACATAACATGTGTTAAAAGTCAACTGAGAAAAATAAGATGAACCAAAGAATGAAAGGCAATTAAATGGTTATGCTAAGTGAGGCTTTACAAGCACAGGATTTGTCAAGACTAGATTACACGTCTGTGTAGATAAAACTAGTAGCACACAGAATTTTAGTTTCTATTATAACTTCTTGAAAGAAGTTTCCAGAAAACGAGAATCCCAACACATTTAGAAGACTAAGCTAGGTGACTGTGCTAGAGCTCTACTCAGGTAAAACCACGGGTTTTGGTTTTTCACCAGCAAAAATCAATTGGGCATTTCAAAAGATTTGCCTCAGTCTGTCTGCCCTAATTTAGTAAAGGAGAGTTCATATCTTTTCAAAGCACCAAACCAGCCAAAAGGATAAAAGTTATTATCACAAGTGATCCCAGAAAATACAAGGCTTAAAGTTTACCTTTCTTCTCACTGACCATGTATAAATTATACTACTTTATAACATGGTGCATTATGTGTATTCTTCCTTATTCAGAGATCTCTTCAGATTAATTCTGAATAGAGTAATTCACAGCACATACATTTGGATTTTAGTTCTTTTAAAGAATAATAATGATGTGATTAAAATGGCTGTAAAAATGATGTAATTAAGGCTTTTAGGTGAAATTTAGAAGCTTCACTAAAGCAGTTTGAAAGCACTCAAGCCACAAATACGTTTCTGAAAAGCATACTAAAACCATATTCTTTTAATTTAATTTCTTGCCCTCTAAAGAAAACAGCATAAACCCCCCACCATTTATGCAGCTTTAGTTTGCTTTCAACAAATGCAGCGTTCATCAGACATATGTGGAGCTGATACAAATATAAACATGGAAATATCAGGCAGTTGGCAATATTTGTAAATACTTTGAACAGTTACAACAAAATTTGGGTAGATTTTTTTGAATGAAAAGAGTAAAATTTGTCAGTACTGTTAATCTAAATAGTGAAATAGTTGCCAGAATGTACAGAGTTACTAAAGATGTGGTAATGAGACAGCTCCAGGAACAACAGGATGCCGTATTTGCTATTTATTCTTAACAGACTGAAATGATGTGGAGACTGAACTGAAACCATACCAATATAAGGGCCCAGAGAAGGCTTCCCATAAGCAAATTATTGTAGCATTAGAAGCAGCATCTGACACTTAGTAAAACATGCTGTGATTTTTAGCAAACCAGACAGAATGCTCTTACAGGTTATTGATGTCAGAGGCCCCAAAGGAAAAACTGGCATTTTTTTCACCTTTTTACATGGATTAGAGCTTAGGTTCTCCTGGTGTAACCTGTTATGTACTGTTTACAATGTGCAAATCACAAGTGGAAATCCATGAAACACTGGTTGCTTGATTCTCAGCTTGGGCAGCATCTGATGTTCAGCCATGTCATTCACTCAGTTTCATGCAATTCAGCTGGCTTGCCTCAGCAACACAGCATTTACTGGCTAAACAGCCACTATGTACCAAGCCTCTAATGTAATACATCAGTGATTATAGCTTTGTTTTCTCTCTTATGACTGGATTTTAGTAAAGAAAAATCTTAGGTCATCAAGTACAGTCTCTTGGTATTGCAAGCATCCACTTTTGTAATCCCTTACATAAACTGATCAAACTCTCTCAAATCTGTAATATTTTTATGACCTTCAGATATGGCAGCAGCAAGGTTTATTTTATTATTTTTAACTGCATGAACTCTTCCTAGGTTTTGTTACATCCAAAGACTTACCCTCCCTCCTGCAACAAGCACAACAGAATATAAGGAAAAAAGGCCCTATTGTACTAAAAAATAGCAGTCTCAAAGTAAGCCAAATACTTTTGTGTGATTAAAAAAACCCTAGCATGCCATCCTAATATTTCCAGTAAATGACAAATAACACACACCTGTAATCACAAAATCATACTGAAATGGGAATTTATGCTAAGCAACTGTGCCATGCTAAGCTGAAATATACCACTACAATTAAGAATGGGGTTGAACATTCACATTTAATTCAAAGCAGTTGTAAAGCTGAAGTTGATCAAAGAATACAGGATTTGCCAAAAATCCAGCTTAGTTTGATTTTATCTAATATGTGGAATCATCCCTACTGCAACCAGAAGAAAAACCATAAACAACACATTGCACAGCAGAGTGATTCAGCATCAGAAGAAGAGCCTAATGAGACAGGATTATAACTTGCCTCTGGATAATTCATCTCTCATGCAGAATTTAAATTTGAACATATTGATGCCATCTTTCAAGCAAATCTATAAATTTGTTTAAGACCTGGAAACAGGAGTGGTAGAAGATATTTCTGAATCAAGGCTAAATAAGAACATTAGAAAAACAAAGACAAAAAAAAAGATAACTAGAACAAGACTTATAATTTTTCTATGGGCTATGAAGAGCTGATAATTACTGGCAGTGCCACATCAGACATCCTTTAAAAAAAGGACGTTAAATAAAACACTTAGCTATATTTTCAGATCACACTTCTGTACTGTCCAGAAAGCTGTCTAAAGAAAAGCAAACACTTACTGTACTTGTGTTTGCAGTACAACAGCTTTATTTGTGGTCTCATGAAATACCTTATACCTTGACAGAAAAATGTCTGAACGTCTTGCTCAAAGGCAAGCTGAAATATCAGGATTTGGGACCAGAAAATGTGTAATAATATGGTTACATGCAAGCACATGCTCAGCTTCCAGTAAGCAAGATCTACTAAGGCTTTTCTTAGCTGTAAGATAATTGGGTATACATTATAACCTTCCCCAAACAGACTGACCTGGGAGAGTGAAAGGATCTCAGACCCAGCACCTGACAGCAGGGGGAAGGAGTGGTGGAGTGTGGGTAGTAACATCTGTGCTGTATGTGGTTAGCAAGACCAGCTTTGGAAACAAATTCAGAGGATCAAGTTCAATGATCTTGATGCTGGGCTGGGGATAGGAAGACGTTGGCCTGTCAGTCTCTGGACTTGGAAGAAATAGAAAGCAGCAACAATAGCTACAGCATCTTTTCCTTTGCACAGTTTTTCATTGCACTTCATCTCCAACAGTCATTTATGTGTCTGGGAAATGATGGTAAGATGAATTATAGTAACATTTACAGCCATTTTTATTTTAGACCCTCAGTACATCTAAAAGCAAGTTTTGAGTGCAAGAGAGCACGCTGAGCCATCTGATTCAAGTTCCATTTCTGTCACTGCTATCAAGTACTCCAGACATGTTTAATAACTAAACTATAACAGCCTTACTTCTATGGTTCTGAAGCTGTGAAAACCACTTTCAAAAAAAAAGGGGTGTGAGGACAAGGGCCAACAGCCAAATTCAAGCCATTGCAGCTCTTGAAATACCAGCTCCAACTTTTACTGAGAAACACAGATATCTCACCCAGCAATCGGGCTGTATTTGTTTTGCAATTTGAGTGAGTCAGACACATAAATATTTAAGTTTTAATTCAATTGCCTCTCCTGCGGTCAATGAGTCACTACTACTCTGATATCTGAGGAGTCTCACTAGGGGAGGTCCTGGAAATGTGTTATGACTCCCAAGTGGGTTCCAGCCGGAAAGCCTGTGAGCTGCACGTTTAAAATGTATAAACTTATTTTCCTTTCAAACACTTAAAATATATGTAATGAACTAGAATGTGTTTGCTTCCTGGACAGCAAACAATCTTGCAGCCAGAAAAAATGTTTACTTTGTATACCCTGTTTTCTTTTCAGAACTTGTTTTAGCAAGTGGTTCCATGATGAAAAACAGTTTAGGTCATAAAAGCCCTAAAAGAAATAGAAACTGTAACAATTTTCCTTCACTCTAAACTCCTGAAATTAACTTAGGAGAACTTACAGTCACTCTAATGTGTTAGAAACACACAGAACATACTTTATATAAATGAATGATGCAAGATAATTTCAGAGCT
Source organism: Acanthisitta chloris (assembly GCF_000695815.1). Lineage (NCBI taxonomy): Eukaryota > Metazoa > Chordata > Aves > Passeriformes > Acanthisittidae > Acanthisitta > Acanthisitta chloris. The sequence continues at coordinate 84,702 of NW_008669913.1, read as the reverse complement.
TTTGATGAAACAGGGTGCATTATGGATATTTCCATACACAAGTTGCAAAGAAAAAGTAATTGCAAACTAAAACCTACACACCACTGGCATACACCTTACAAGTCAAGTGGGGAAGCCAGCTGTGACTGCAAGGTAAAAATAATTCACAGAAAGGTGTAAGAGAGGCACTCCCTTTCCTATGTGACACTGTAATATTCTTGTAACCTTCTTGAGCCATCTTACCATCACTCTGCATGAAATGTGCCATCATTTACTCACTCTCGACATTTCCTATTTTGACTCACACTCGATAAAATGTGGGGTCAGTACCAAAGAAGCAGACAAACACTGAATTCAGGAGAATTCATGTGTTTCATCCATGGAGGTACAGGCAAGAGAAGAATAACCATGCCAGAGCTCAACAGGTCCAAAGCAATGGGCAAAGCAATCGACAATCTTGACAACCTTCCTGGCCTTGTGAGCCTTGCAGCCCCTGAGAGACTTCTGACCCTAGCTGTGAACCAAACCAGCTACTTTGCAGATAAAAAGTAAACCTGCTGCAGATGTCCTGACACAGACCAAAATACCCAGGTCTCCAGCTGCAAGTTATAGAGCCTGTGCAAATGAGCTCCCAATAGTCCACATTTGACAACACCCAGTCCTTAGAAAGAAGATCTCTTTGCATCTCATGGGGATGAGGCCCAAAGTAGTATGACTTTGCTGCACAGCTGTTAGTGTGGAAATATTAGGTGTGAGCACAGCATTATTAAATATTCCCCCCACAACAACCATCTGTTGGTATACCTACTAACCAATTTCTGGAGTTGTACATGAAATGCATGGACATGCACTATGCACTTCACCCCTAAAGCAGGGACAAACCCCTTTGGTTTTCACTTAACTTCCATAGAATGGGTATTTGCATGGTCCAGGCTTTCTCCGGACGGTTGGTAGGACTTGTGGCAGCTCAGATAGGTGTCACAATCTAATGGCACATATTGAGGAAGGCACTGTTTTCACTACTGTCTCAAACCTAACAACTACCCAGTGGTGATAACACAGAATAGACACCCAAAGGAAACCCTTTTTACTATATATGTTGCAAGCCTTGCACATTCTTCTTCATTTTTCTTTTCCTCCTGCCAACCTCTATTAATGAGGTGATAGATATGGGAAGGAAATTACATACTGCCTACATATGTTATTTCAGAATAAGGATTCCAAGAAGGACTTGGAATAAAATGTCCCCCACATGCCTCAGTTTAAAGCCATCAGCTCTGTTCTCTAACAGTTGTTAGATGGGCTTCTCTTTTTCACTTTGTAATAAGCTTATCAATTTTCTGGACAGTACTCTTACATGGTGTTTTGCTCTTAACCATTGCATCCACCTTCCATCATGTTCATTTTGCTGAGATACTGTCAGGGGGTGGCCACTTTCCTACAGGTAGGAAGGAGGTACATGCCATGGGTAATTTCATGGACATGGAATGACATCATGCCACTGGTGCCTGAAATTTAGCAGTTAACTGTGGGTGCAGCAGGGCTGCTTTTTATCACTGGTGTCAAATTTACAAGAATACCACCACAGAATGCCTTTAATGTTGGCTATAGTTTTCAGTTCTGGAAAGTATCAGAGGGATGCAAGGAAATGCATCCCTCCCCATGTACAGGGATTTGTCTTCCAAAGCAGGAGCTATTCTGGGTGATAAGCTGCAGTTTGCAAACAATCAAGATGTCACTGAGCTACAAAGCATTTTTTCTTTGCATGTAACATAAATAAGGTAAAATTGAATATTAAATGGAACAATTAGTTTGATGGGTTTTTTTCTTTCACTGTTCAATGTTTCAATATTCAGATCGTGATGGTGACTTGTGTCCAGAGACTAAAGAAATAAACTGACATAACATTGTCACCTGGGATAGTCATATAAGGTCATCTATCTCATAAGGTCATAAATAAATCTTGTTCACAATGCTCAAACAAACCAAAATATTTAAGTTCAGATAACTGCAAACCATGCTACTATTCCCTCTAAAAAATGTACTTTTATTCATTAGAAATACAAGTCCAGAGTATTATCATGTGTAAATTAACACTTTTCCATCAATAACTAACTGCAGTTTAAAATAACAATGTAACCAGTTTAATAACTAAATATCCATACTAAAATGGTAGCAAAAAGGTATTTGAATATGACTTATTACCACTGTAGCAAGAGAAGGGATTTTACATGCATCAATTTGGCAAGATTCGACATACAGTAGTTGTATTTTCCCAAAGGGAGAGCCAAAATCTGGCCAGATCTGTCATGGTTTTGTAAGTGTGCCAGATATGACACAAAATAGATGTGATTAATTATCTGAAGAATTATATGTATGTGTATTTCTATGAAATAGCCACAATCCCCTACACACATATTCTACCAACAACAGCCATCTTGCTGGGCAAGCTGAGATAAGGGAAAAGTGGGAAATCTCACAGAGGCAATAATGCTCTACCAACTACTGAAAAAAAAAAGTCTTTACTGGCATTTATTTCTCATTCTAGAGTGATTTTTAAATCTTCTCCTTGCTCAGTTCCTCCTTGGTATAATACTATACCAAGGTATAAAAAGTTAACAAAAGTATATGGCTATTGGACTGAAAATTAAACAACAAAATTTAAACTTCTGAAATAACTTCTAAATACAGAAATGGCTTGACTATTAAGAAAGTCAAGCAACAAATGTGTGCTTCAGAAACTTACTAAGAATGTAGCACTGTCATTGGAAATTCCTATTTAAAATGCTATTTTTAAAATCCTTCCTTTACTTACTAACTGCAATAACAGAAAATACTAATTTTTTCCCTATAGGAAAGGAATACAATAGCTATCAAAGTTGATCCACAGAAAGAATTGTCATAATAAATCATAAAGATTACAACTTAAGTAAGTGTAAAGATCATATTTTAGTAGATTTTACAC
>NW_008669913.1:79065-81652 GCF_000695815.1 Acanthisitta chloris | reverse complement strand
ATATATATGTATATACACTATATATACTGTTAGATGGTAATTTTCAATTAAGCTTGAATCACAGGAAAGCAGTATTTTAGACATGCTACAGTGCACCCTCAGTGTTCCTGTGACTATAAAGGAATTCCAGAATTCCTTAGGCACAGTTCTGATTTTTGTGCCTTGGGGAAGACATAAAACAATTGTTTTATGGTCAATCAGTGAAGTCTTTAGAAGGCCTTGCTGGGGAAACTGTTACTGCCATCTGTAGTGAAACTGTATAGGCATAACTAAAACAGAGCCACAAGATATTATTCCCTTATAAACTCAGACCTGCTGGAGTAATTCCTGTGAACAGCCACCTGCTCCTGCAAGCCATTTGTTCCATTTGTAAAATGGATGTTAGCTCCATATTAACTTCTAAACGAGAAATTCACTCCACTAGGCAACCATTCACACAGCCATTCCAGTGCAAAAATTATGTGTTCCTGAACATCAAAATAATAATAACTGGTAACATGTCACTAGATGTCATCCCTCTTAGATGGTGCAATTAAAGCATTCAAACTGCAAGGCAAAAGGATATTATAAAGACAGACTTTGTGACGGGTCACATTTATCTGAACCGCACATTATATAGCAGCCCATATAATGTACATGGTCATCTCATGGCCTTTGAAGCCATAAGAATATCCAGCAGCCACAAGAGTCATGAAGTTTCATGCTAGCTATTCCAGACAGATCAACAACCCTAAAGTTTGGCATTTTTTTCCACTGGGAAATGACATCATCAAACTGCCTCGAGACACCACCAGTTGTTTCCATCAGTGTGAGGTCACTTTGGATCCACACTTCAGCTGTCTTCATGCTGCGCCAGATCACTGTGGCTCCTCTCATAAGTGCTGTAGTTGCACTCCAAAGTGGAAAAGAAAAACACACTTGAAACAGGTCAATTGCATAAGTTATACATTTAGTTTTACCTCCTTCTGGATATGTAACAAATGTCAGATATTGGCTGGGAATTTTAAGCAGGAATTTTCTGGCTGCATACTACAGTCAGCAGGTAGCACACATCTACATTATGGTAGGGCAAAGTATGAAGAAGAAAGTAGCAGGATAAAGTATAATTCATCTCTGCAATGGCAATCCTTGTCTGCTGTGGGTCAAAAGTGAAATCTAGCACTTCTAACCAGTCTGAAATGCACCACAGGGCCTGAAAACATGGCTGGGCCTGAGAATGCCAAGTCCTGGCACTGTGCACTGTGGATGTGCCAACAGCACTTCAGCACCAGCATGTGAACAAAGACCATGATGTTTTGTCACCAGTCAAATGAAAGCAAAATTCCGAATTAGATGATAGCCAAACCCAATAAAAAGAAATATAAACACAAAACTGTTCCCTCACTTCATCCAGACTCTCAAAGATATGAATGCCCCTTTTTGTCTGGTTTCTGCACATTTATACTCTTCTAATGCACTAGAATGAACATTGTAACATCACTGTTCAACCTGTAGTATGTTCCTAGGCGTTGATCCCATACAAAAGGGAAAGCAGAAGAGTAAAGATCTCTTCATGAGATGTCCAGGTATTTTGTATTCATGTGACACTGCTTTCTAAGGGGTGAAACTAGGAAAGATGGAAAGGAAAAATAAATTTCATAGCTTTTGTTCCTCAAAACACAGTAAAGCAAAGTTACTAATTTAACAGTACAAATTTGAAAATGTGATTTGATGCAATGGATAGATTTGATGCCAAAACCGTATCATGAGCTTTTGATATCCATGATGTGAAATGCTCTGCTGGCTGTGGCCTTCCTGTCACCTAAACAGGAAAAGAGCATTTTAAATCCTTTTGCCAATGTTGTTATTTTTATTGTGTGTTCTCAGTAAGGAGGTGAACACAGTCCCAGCAGGTTACCAAACCACATTAATCAGATTATTTTTTAAGTAGTAACAATGTCACTTCTGTTTTATTAAACAGTAGACAGGTTATATCTTTGGAATTAACTTTTTATACCCTAAAATATTGTTCTTGTTTCAGTGCCTAGATGTCTGGAACTATTTCTAGACACTAGTCTGAATACTTGAAAAAGCCAAGGAGGTGAATTAGTAGACCAAATTTAGCCAACAAGTAACACCTTCTATAAAAATCTTTCTATTTTAGAGACTACTTATAATGAACAGCCTTATCACTGCTGTAAAAAGACATAAAATCATACTGTTTTGGATCATTTGTACTTGTAAAAAACATCAAGGGCATATTCATGTATGGCAGCACAACTGGGAAATTTGGTACAGCTCCTTCTGCCTTGGAAGGACTGGCTGGCAGCAGAGACCTGTCAGGTTGGCCTGCAGGCAGTTGCCCACTGGAGCTCAGTAGCTATAGATGCCAAGACTCAAAGCAGGTTACTAAAAACCCCCTTCTCCCTCCCCTTTATTAAAATGCCTCTGGTTTTTTCTGTTAAAACACTGCAAATGAAGAAAATGGATTATCAAGTAACCACTAAGTAGCTACAGGAGAGATTTCTGACACTGCTGTATCTTTTGTACTTTTAGGACATCACATCAGTGAATTGATTCTCCTACATATATGTTGCAGCTACCACTC
>NW_008669913.1:75994-79043 GCF_000695815.1 Acanthisitta chloris | reverse complement strand
AGGAACAGGACCCGCTCAGTGCAAGCACCCAACACCACCCAAGCAAAGTGTGGTGCAGTTCATTCAGGAACTGCATCACTGTTGTGCAGGAGTGTCAAAATGAGACCCCATGGAAGGAACAGGCTGTAATACTGGGGCTCCCCAGCAACCCCACTTGGCAGGTGTGCAACAGAAAGCAGGATGCCAGGAAAGTAAAGTTTGGGAAACATTAGTAACATGCTTCTGCTTTGCCATGTCACTCCGATAAACCCACGACTGTGGGGAAAGGAGAGAGATGGGAGACCTCTAGATACATAGGAAGTGGTTTGGATAAAATTTAATAATCCCTGCCAGCATCTTCAGTATGAAACACAGAGGACATGCTGTGTCTTTGCCTCTGAGGCTGAATAAATAGCACTACCCCTACTCTTCTGCTGTGCAGCAAACTGCCAATCCTGTTATAAGATGCTTGAATGTAGAAAGGATGAGCAACACTGACAAAAACGTTAAGGCCAAACTTTCCTCACAAGAAAAGAGTAAGACCACCAGGATTAGGGACTTAGCCTGATGAAATCAAGAATTAAGACATGGACTTTCTGCCTGACCTTGAAAAAAATCATTTTGTTTCTGAATCAGATTTTAAAGTGGGAGTATTGACACATTCTTCTTCACTATCAATAAGGCCTGAAAGCCTGTCAGATATCCTGGGAACAGAAACCGTTAGAGTGCATTAGCATCAGTGTGACTTTTCTGATACAGATGACTTCAAATGGATCCCTACTTTACTCATGAGGGCTTTACTTTTAAACACATACATGTGTACACACATACCTCTCATTATAAAAAATACTTTCCTCAGGTTTATGTTTTTGTATTTAGTTTAAGAACAATGGTAGCAAAATGCTCCCACTGACAAGTGCAATAATTTCTTCTCAAACTGTTTCTGAAGTGTATTGTTGCAAAAGAAAGTATGAATTCCCTCCTGGTTTTTTTTTCCTCTCTACCTTACCTTCTGAGAGATCACATTAACTGTCACTTACATGCACAATTCTAGTTATGTTTTGTTTATGGCTTTTCAGCAGCACTGTAACCCTAGAGGATGAAAATATTTTCCATTTGCCACAGAGACACGTGCTACGGAGAAAAAATATGAACAGCTGCAGGCTTCCCTAATAGTGGGATCAGATAACACACTCCTCAGGATTTCAGTTTATCATTCTTCCTTAAAGGAAAAAGCAGGTCGTGTGGTTCAGGCATCTCAATGTGTGACTGCACAAGGACTATCACCCCCTGGGTCAGAAGCAAATCCTTCAAAACAAAATGTCCCTACACTGCATGGCTGAGAGACTTGCACCAATACAGAATGAGCCCATTTTAGCCATCTTCTCCTGAATCAAACTTACTGCCTTTAAAGTAGCTATATGTGCTGTATGTGAGTACTCAAGACTTCTGCCCTTTGCAATTAAACAAACTCTCCAGAAGAGAAAGCAGCCTGCAGGTCAATGAAACTGAGGTGGTGAGTTGTCATGCCCTTACTGGAGAACTTTCAGTATTTGTCAGTGATATATTAGGTTCATAAAAAATAAAATGTCATTATTTAGGATGTTTACTTTAGCTTGACTCAGAGAGACATTTCTGACCTTACAGAAATACTTCATTGGAGGTCATTATTTAGACTAAATTCCAGATACAGAAAACAAAGAGCTCTATTCATAACAACTAAGACAGCAAAGTATTCACAAGAGAAATGAACAAGAATTTCAAAATGTAGACTAAATAGGACTCGATAGAGGTCCCAATGTAGGAAAGCAACCCCATAAAGCTAACTCTTTAAGCACATAATTATTTTCATTCTAAGCAACAGTGTATTCCATGCAACTTTAAAAATAATTTAAAATAATTTCTTCACTCGAAGCCTAGGATTCTTCTCAAACAAATTCCTTGATTATGCATAGGAATTACATTTTCTTAGAAAACAAAAAGGCCCACTACAGTATCAGTCACCACTGCAGCTATCAAGCACACATTGTTCACGGTTCAGATTTACAATTGCTCTTCCCGAGTGGCTGGAAGCACACACAGGTTAGAAAGGGATGCAGCTTGCAGGCAGGGAACTTGAAATCATTGAATAAATGAATGACCTGAAACAGGGAAGTTTGTATTCCCAGGATATGCTGTGGCAGAATAGCCTGTAAAACCTTGAGATCTGAATGAACAGATCAGTTTTTAATGAATCTTTCTATCTTTTCAGCAATCAACCCGACTGAAAATACTGAACATAAAGAACAAGCATTACTGGAGTGAGAACACTGTTCTATTTAGTCATGAAGATAAATCAGTGTTTCCTGAGGAATACAGAAGCATCACTTGCCTGATCTCAGAAATATGAATGTATTTCAAGGTACCTACAAATACTCTCCAGACTAATGAGGCAGGTGGAACAAAAAAATTGGGAATTGCTAAAGACCAGATACTGTACAAAGACAATGAACTTTCAACTGAATTCACATCCCTTTACAGAAGTTATGAAGAATGGCTCAGTGGTTGGAGAGGTCCTGAAGACTGGCATGTCAGTGAATATCAGGTCTAAAAAAAGTTGGTAATGGGACCTTTTCTGACAATTGCCTGGAATAAATACTCACTGAACCTCATTAATTTCCTCTTATATGAAATGAGAACCCCTATTTGGGCTGTGGTGTCTTATGCAGAATGATCTGTTCATGAAAAAAGTGAAACTGTAAATTTCACATTTCCTTCCTGAAGACATAAAGGAATAGCAAAAGTTCTCACAGACATGTCAAACCAGACTAGCTTTGGAAAAAATATTACCATTAAAATATTATTGTGGAAGACCTAAAATAAATTCCATTGTCAGTAAATGCCAGTGATTTACAAATGGAATACATTAGCTTTTTCTTAAGTTGCTTGCTTTTCCATTCCTTCCATTTTTTATGACTTTATAATGTGCAGGGCTTGTATAGAAATGATTACTCTAGCTTTATAGATGTTTGTGATATTGTAGTAATAATTAGTGAGACATGATGCCAAGAAAGAATGACTTTCTACAGAA
>NW_008669913.1:52736-75971 GCF_000695815.1 Acanthisitta chloris | reverse complement strand
TCCCTGTCTGTTGAATGTCAAGGTTGAAAAGCATCACAAAGAGAGTGGAAATAATATCCACTTTTACAGAGGTGGGAAAAAGAAAACCTATGTAACACTCACTTATGGGATACAAATTTCTGCATCGACATTTATTATTTTTAAGCCCTCACACGATTTTGAGACCATTGCTTTAACAATGTGACCCAGTCCTTCCTCCTTCCACATTAAAGAACAAAGTTGATTCAATATAAATTAGGTTAATTTTGTTTAAAAGCTCAGATTTTTTTTTTTCTCATAGCAGGTTTAAAGGGAAGAAAGCCTTTTATTTTCCTATATATTACTCTAATATATTTTATGGCATTATTTGTAGTCATTATAGCAGATCTCCTGATCCTGCTGGATTTTTGTCTATGATCACCATTTTCATCTCTGGAAAAAAGTTGATCCTGTAAAGAAGGAAAATCTCAGTTTCTAGGAGGAATGCTAACCAGAAATTGAAAAACATATCTTTCTTGCTTTGAAGAGAGAGAGGAAAAGTCTTTACAACAGCTGGGATGTAGCCAAGAATGTACTTTGCCCTGTACATTCTTCATCAAATACACAGTTGTTTTGTTGTTACAGGCAAAAGTGCATTTGCCAATGTTTTGAGAATTCTTAATGGTTAACATCCTTACCAATTGATTTACTCACAACTGAGGAAACTTTGACATCACTTACATGTATTTACAAAACTGGAAATCTGGATTTCACGCGATCATCCCAGGAAATACATACATATGGATATCAAAAAATTTAATCTTAAAGTTCTTCAGGAAAAAAATGTGTATATAACATATATGCATGGAGTGCAATATGCTGGAGTACAAGTGAAATTAATTGTTAAGTGATTAATATATCAATACATTTGCAACAGAGTACTTATATCTTACAATTTATTTGAAACTTTCTGAGTTTTGAAAATTTCATTTAAAACTTTTGGATTGCTTCTGCACTGTCTGGACATTTTCTGAAAGATCAAGATTCAGCATTCTTAACCTGAAGGAATCTTTTACCACCTTCTCAAAAAATTAAAAAATCAAACCAGTCCTTAGCAGTTACACTGTTCTGATAAGGATTTGTATAAAAACAACAAATCCAAAAGGAAAATTGCACTAAAGAAGCAGAGTCCTATACATACTGGAACAGGGGAAGCTGATATGCACTGAACTCAATTAAACACAATTCCAGTCTACAGCTGAAGTGTATTAGCTGAAAGAAGTAGCTGAAAAAACTGCAATCTTAGCTGTAGTTATCCCTCTGCCCTGTGAAGCATGAATTATCAGAGCACATGACACTAATTTTAGCCATGAATCATGTTTTACTCTCTTTTTCCAGAAGCCACAAAGATTTCAATTTGCTGCTGTGCAGAACCTCTGAATACAGATTCCAACTTCCAGATATCCCTGTATCTATTCTACATGCTAACAGGATTAGCTGGCATTAGACTGGCATCCACAGGGAAGTGATACACAGTAAGACCTGAGGAATTCTCTAGGGAAGCAAAAGGTCTAAGTTGAGGCATGCATGATTTCAAAGCAATTCCTGGCACAATTAACTGCCTGACCTGTGAGATGAACAAGCATATCATTTCATTAATTGCCCACCTTTTTTTCTGAGCCACATTGCTCATTTTCCTCATAAGTGTATGATAATATACTGCTAACAGGTTTTATGGAGCTGATCAAAGAAACTGTACTTTAAATCACCTGGTGATAACTCAGGAATGCATTTCATGTTGCTCTCAATCTCTCCCATTAACTCTGCTGATGTGAAATATATATTTATGCAACTTAATATGAAACAACACTAATAATACTAGAACTAGTCCTGGTTCTTACAGAGGTTCCATATTCTTTTGTCTCCTTGATAATATGGCTAGAAAAATAAACTGAGAAAGAAAGATACTTTTAATTCCTTTATTAAGCAAGGTGTGAAATACCCAATTAATTCTATTGTATAAATAGTTTCTGGCACTTTTGGAGTACATCAAATATAATCCATGCCGACATCTGTTCAGTCTAGAGACTACAAGCCAGAACAAGAAACAAGCCTCCTTCTCCTCACGTAAGTAAATGGAAAGAATTTTATTTCTTCTTTCTATAGAAACACACACACGTCTAATTATTTCTTTACCTGGTATCTGCTTAGAAGTAAAAACACTCTTTATTTGGATTAGAGACAAACAAAGCAAAGCATTTGAAAACCTATTCTTTTACTTACAGAATGCACAAGGAAGCACATATGCTTCAATAATTTTAGATAGCAACTTTTAAAATTATGGCCAAGGAATGTAACAAAAAACCCTTTTGCTTATGGAAAATTATAGTTCCTTGTATATAATTGTTCCTTCATGCAGTGTTTTCAAACAGAAGACCTTCTTTACTGAGCTCTTATGATTTTCTCTTTTACAGCAAAATTGGTATATGTTTTATCAGTCTATTGGACAATTTTTAGGGAACTTTGCCCCTCTAAGTATATGTCAGTCTATTGGACAATTTTTAGGGAACTCTGCCTCTCTGCCTTGCCCTGGTGAAGCCCCATGTGGAGTACTACATCCAGCTCTGGAGCTCTCAGCACAAGACAGACATGGACCTGTTGGGGCAGGTCTGGAGAAGGGCGAGAAAAATGATCAGAGGGCTGGAGCACCACTCCTATGCTGAAAGGCTGAGACAGTTTGGGGTAGTCTATTGGACAATTTTTAGGGAACTCTGCCTCTCTGCCTTGCCCTGGTGAAGCCCCATGTGGAGTACTACATCCAGCTCTGGAGCTCTCAGCACAAGACAGACATGGACCTGTTGGGGCAGGTCTGGAGAAGGGCGAGAAAAATGATCAGAGGGCTGGAGCACCACTCCTATGCTGAAAGGCTGAGACAGTTTGGGGTCTTCAGGCTTGAGAAGAGAAGGCTCCAAGGAGCCCTTATTGTGATCTTTCAATACTTAAAAGAGGTTTATAAGAATCATCAAATGGCTTTGGTTGGAAAAATATCTTATAGATCATCTAGTTCCAAAACCCTGCCACGGTTAGGGACACCTTTCACTAAACCAGGATACTTAGGGCCCATCCAATCTGGCCTTGAACATCTCCAGGGATAGGGCATCCACAGCTTCTCTGGGCAACTTGTTCATGTCTCACCCATTCTTATAGTAAGGAACCTCTCCTAATATCTAATCTAAACCAATCTCTTTCATAGTATCATAGAATTTAAGGGTTGGAATGGATCTTACAGATCAGCTTAAGGCCATTCTCTCCTGTCCTATCGTTACATGCCATTGTGAAAAGTCTCTCTCCAGACTTCCTGTAGGTCCCCCTTTAGGGACTGGAAGGTGCTCTAAAGTCTTTCTGGAGTCTTGTCTCCAGGCTGAACAACCTCAACTCTGTCAGCCTGTTTTCACAGGGGATGTGACCCAGCTCTGTGATCAACTTAGTGGCTCTCCTCAGGTCAACATCTTTCTTGTGCTGGGGACCCCAGATCTGTACATAGTTCTCCAGGTGGGGTCTCATAAGGACAGAGGAGTAGAATCACCTCCCTTGACCTGTTGCCCACACTGCTTTTGATGCAGACCAGGTTGCAGTTGACCTTCTGGGCTGCGAGCTCATGTTGCTGGTTCATCGCCAGTTTTTGGCCAACAAATTTGGCCAAGTCCTGTTCCACAAGAACGATGGGGACAGGTTTTTTATTAAGGCCTGGAGTGACAGAACAAAGGGTAGTGGTTTTACTGAAAATGAGGATCAGTTTCGTCTAGATATAAGAAAGTAGATTTTTACAATGAGGGTAGTGAAATAGTGGAACCGAGAGGTGGTAGATGTCCCAGCCCTGGAAATATTCAATGTCAGGTTGGACGGGACTTGGAGCAACCTGGTCTAGTTGAAGATGTCTCTGCTCACTGCAGGGGGAAACTAGACTTTATGACCTTTAAAGATGTCTTCCAACCCAAACCATTCTATGATGCTATGACTGAAGCAAAATCATCCTAAAAATCTGCTTCACTTACAAGTTCTGGAAATAGTTCTGTGCTATAAAAAGTTAAAGTTTTTAGTAATCAAAATTCTGTCTTGGAGCCTCTATAATTGTGCCAAAAGTTCTAGACAGACCTACAGTGTACATATTAACACTTTGTCAGGTTTCATATTCATTGCATGTAGTTTTCTGGTCAAATTCATTTTAAAAAGGGAGTAGAGTCACCAACAAATGCTTTTTAATTTCTAGCATTTTTTTAATTCTTTTTGGGTTATATTCTTGTATTGCTGTTCTTCCTACCCATCCCCAAACAATAAACATATAAACTGACTAGTTCATACCACCTATATGAAGCTCATTATGACTATAACATAAATAGTATTTAAACAACTAACATAACTAATGTCTTTACATAACCAAGCTAAACAAATAAAAAGGTGTTTCCACTTGATGTGACCTGCCCTAATTCTCCCAAAAGGCAAAGCAGAGACCCACCTGTTTTGTTTGATTTAGCCCTTTAGAACAGACTACACTTTTTCCCCATTTATTTTTTTTAATAACCACATCTTTGTATCATTTAGGTGGTAAGCAATGAAATAGTATTTTTCCATTCACTGTAAAAATGCATGTATTTATAGAACTGTATAAATAATAGAACACTCATGAGAAGCCTCTAGCAATAATAATTTTTTCTAACACTAACTTTTTAGTCTGAATGATTTCTCTTTGATGAAACAGCATCAATCTGCTGCAAAACCTGTTGTTTTTAAGAGCTGGTGAAAGCACAACAAATTTACATGATGGCTTAGAAGTTTACCAAGGAATATATACAGAAACGGTAAGTTGCACTGACTTAAATTAAAAATATAGGAGAAATTGGGCAAGGAGTTAGGCTGCAGGGATGAATGGGAGTGCATATGTCTTTAGAGACTGAGGAAGACAGCCTTTGTACCTCTTTTGGTCTCAGAACTATTCTTCCTGACAGCAAGAGATTTGCTATTTAAAGCATTTCACTCTTCTGAGTACTTTTTATTTACAAAGCGTTAAAGATTCTCTATAACCTTAGCAAGTCTCCACTCGCTCACATTCACCTCTGCTCGAAAAAGTACCAACAAGAGCTTACTCTTTAATTCCATAATATAATTGAGTTAAGCTTGAAGCAACTCTCCTCTTCTGTGATTAGATTGAAGTTTGCTGTTTCTGACTTTGGTGCCTGAGAGCCAAGAAATCTGTATTTTCCATCTATGTCACCTAGTCTAATAAAGTAAGAATCCCCAACAAGACTTGTCCCATTAGCCAAATCTCTCACCCAATTCAAAGTGATTTAAAATATACATTATTTCTGAAAATGGAGACCTTAACACACTCCGATAGTTTGAAACTAGTAGATTAATGATCTGAAGAACAGCCCTTCCACAGTTAAATTATCATGGAAACACAGGCACATCAAGATTCCAGCAAACTGTACCATGAACACATAAACACTACAGGACAGCAAAAGGCAGGAAGGTTCCTGTATAATAAAGCAGTTTTCTATATAAATATAAAGTACATTTGAAGGAACACCTCCAAACACAAAGCCTTTTTCTCAGACATCCAATTTTTTCCTCCTCTACCTCCCTTTGTTCACATATACTTAACCACAGGACCTACTGATGTCAGAGGAGATCGGAAATTATCAGCCTGCCACTTCCACTCCCTTTAGCATGCAAGCCTAATGGAGTAAAGCCAGACACAAAGAAGGTATAAGACAGAAAAGCAGCCCTGGGCTGCCTCCCATTCTCTGATCGTTGGTGTCCTGTGGTCAAGAATATTCATCAGTAGCACAAACTGACTAATGGCATGCACCTCATCCATACCTCCCTGTCAAATATTGAAAAGGCAGTCCATTTATTTGTACAGGTCACTGATCAACTGTTTTAGCGATGCAATGTCACACAAAGAAGGACAAGCAGGACCTCTGGTAAATGAGCCATATATTCTGCTGAAATTGTAGAAAAGGGAATAATAACACTTCCTAATGCCTAGCTAGCCAATAGCTTTGCCTTCCTGTGTTTGAACTTACTGCTTGCAGGTACAAATGCCAGCATAATTGAAATATATTCAGTTTACTGTCAGATCTATGCATTTATTTCAAATAGATACCAGTAAGATGAAAAATGACATTTACTATTTGGAAATTCTCTGTGCATATGAAATATCTTATGACTATTCCTATAGACTTTTTACTAGCCCTAAAGCTGAAGACTAAAATTCCTGCTCCAAAATTCCCACAAAGTCCATCACTGTCCCCATCCCAAGAGTCACAAAGACACAGGCCACGAAAATCCACAGAGAACGATGTGGCACATCTTGAACGAAGCAGAAAATTCTTTGTTTCTTATTAAGGAAATAAAAGAAAGGAAAATATTTTAATTTGATGCAAATATGCTAGCTGTCTTTTGATATAAAACCCAGCATTCTAACACTGCCTTTCAAAAGAAAAATGATTGGAACATTTAATCAGTTAAGGTAAGGAAATTTTATACATAGCACAAACATCCCCCTCTGCTCTGTGACGCTCACTGCACTTTCACAGAAATGGGAACAGACCTCCACACTTTCATCCCCTCAAATCTGGGGAATGGTAAACATGATCTTTTCATACAATCTCTTATGCTGTTAAACTTTCAATGAAAGTCCTGACGTTTTGTTCTCAGTGCAGATGCCCAGCGGCTGACATGGCAGGAGGGGCTGGGTGGCTTCTGTGATGGGCAGGCGTGGCCGCCCAGGGCCAGACACAGCCCATTCCAGCTGACCCAATGCAGGGCATGCCTGAGCCCCACAGCCACAATGACAGTCCCTCAGGGACAGCCTGGGTAAGGGAGGGCAGAACCTGCCCAGCAGAGAGGGGAAAAGTATGAGAAACAGCCCTAAGGAGAGGGGGAGGAGGCAGATGTGGTGCTCCAGCTGTCCCAGCAGGGATTCCCTGCAGCCCCTGGAGAGACCATCGTGGAACAGGCTCTTCCCTGCAGTCTGTAGAGATGCTCATGGTGGAGCAGGTATCCACTCTGCAGCCTATGGAAAACCCCACACTGCAGCAGGTAGATATTCCCTGAAGAAAGCTGCAGCCCATGGCAGGGCACACACAGAAGCAAATACATCTGAAGGACCGCAGCCCTTAGGAAGTAAGCACACTGGAGCATGGGAAAAGGGTGAGGAGGAGGAGACTGCAGAGAAAAGCTGTCATGGACTGACCACCAGCTCCACTCCCCTGTGCAGGTTGGACTAGCTGGGTAGTAGCAAAAGGTTCTTCCCCTAGAGGGTGGCTGGGCACTGGAACAGGCTGCCCAGGGCAGTGGTTACAGCACCAGGCTTGACAGAGTTCAAGAAGCATTTGCACAATGCTCTCAGGCACATGGTGTGATTCTTGGGCCTGTCCTGTGCAGGGCCAGGAGTTGGACTCAATGATCCTTGTGGGTCCCTTCCAACACAGGATATTCTATAAAGGTTCATCCAGCTACATACATATTCACAGGGGAGATTACTGTAAGGACATTAAGACTGACAAATAAAAAGCAAAAAATTATATAAACACAAAAAGCACAGGGCATAGGAATGAAAGGCCTACTAAGTAGCCTTTGTATTTAGGGTAAATTTTCTTGAGATGTTTCAGCCCACCAGAGGCAGCTTGGCTGCTTCTCTTCAATCTTTCAAGAGATTCCACTGAAAACTAAATCTCAGTCCACCAAAAATAAACCAACACCAACACACACAAACCCTACAAAACAAACATTAAAAGTTTGGGCTTAGGTGGATTAGAACCCATATGTGGCAGAAGATGTGCCCATACAGTACTAAGTGTGGTACTCGGTAACTGCTAAAAAACAAGTTTGCAGACCAAAAGGAAAGAAAGAAGAGTTGGATCATTTCCTCTAGTGGTTCATTCTTCCTTAAAAGAGATCCCAGCTGCCTGTGAGATTCCATCTCCACAAAAAGATGCCACTTACAATTTAAAAAAAGCACAAAGGAACACAAACCTTGTGAAACTGTGTGTGTAGCTCCTAAGCAGAACTGTTCAAGTTTGTCACCTGAATTCAATATACAATACATGGAGAGAGCTAAATTCATAATAATGTTTATCAAGAATGGAGTGTATTTTAAGTAACAGGAAATCCTGAAGAAGTCATCTTCATTCCCAGATATAATCAAAACCTAACTGGTTGATTCTGCTCTGAGCAGGAGGTTGAACCAGGCAATCTCAAAAGGTGCCTCCCTGCCTTGACTAGTCTATGACTGCCAGTGGAATTCACACCACTGAGACACCTTTAGAAAGCTGTGCAAGGGTTGGAAATCCACATCCCACAGCCATAGAAGTTTGGGGGTTCCTATCACTTTCATTTTTTAAAATACCTTCTGCCTGGCAAAAAGTAAATGCTCTTTGAGCACTTCTCAGGAATTATGTATTTTGTTTTCTGACAGATAAATGTACCACTATATTTCCAGTAGTAGCATTTTAACTTTATTTTGAATACTGGTACAACATGTTAACTGATTAAGAATTAAAAAAACCCAAAGCTACTTATACCCTAAGAAATATCAACCAAAAAAACCCACTAACTTAATGTGTTTTCAAATGAGACTTGAAACTTTCTGACTATACATTCTTTCTCAGAAAGGTGCAAGAATTTACTGCTTTCATGAAACTTTTCAGTACAACTTCAGTCTCAAAAGAATGTAATTTTATATTCAGTATGTTTTCTGGCAGTTCTTTAAGCTACTCTTTCTTTGACTTACAGAGCTATCAGTCACTGTTTAAAAGTCCTCAATAAGCTAAATCGACTGCCCTGAAAGAAATCCATCAATCATATTGACTAGTACTAAGAAAGGCCAACACCATGGTAATTGCGTGCAAAATTAACAGGAATTTGCAAGTGATTTTCTCAAGCAGAATCCCTCCTATGCTTCGCATGTGTTGAATTACTAAGTATTCTTACCATTGAAGTAGCTCAGGAAATCACTTAATATTATCAAAACACAGGAAAAACAGTCTGAGATGAAGAAGTTTTTCTTTTAAACTCTTGATTGTATCAAATAATAGCTACCATGCTTCTCTGAGGTTTTAGGCCAGGGCTTCTTGCAGTGTCTGTGCACCTTCCAACATCCCAAATGCAGTCTCAAATATAAGGCTCACAGAAAGCCTTGGCCAACTGAGATATGTGTTCAAATTCAGTGAACAAACCCCATGTCCCCATCCCTGCTACTGCTGTGTTTCTAAATTCCAGAAATATCCACTTTGGTGATCACACGACTCCTTTTGTGGAAGTCATAGTGTAATTCTTTATGAACAGCATTAAAATTGCACGTACAGCTGTATCCATTTTAGTCTGACAAGCCTTTGTTCCTAGTTTCAACCTTCTGCTTTTTCCATACTATAACTTTGAGGGATGTTCTCATATTGATGAGTTCAATGTTTCTTCTGTAACTCACTGTGCAGGAGAAGATAATTATTCCCCGAATAATGTCTGACACCTTTCTTCCCCCCCCTTTTTTTAAAGAATGAGTAGATGAAAGCATGTTTTTTAAATTTTATATTCTGTGTAAAATACTCATACTTCTTTCCCATTTGATCTATATAATCTTTATCTTGAATCAGTCACATAAGCTTAAAAAACAACAGGGGCAGATCACATGAAAGCATTCTAGAGGGGCAGATGTGGAGATTAACAACTATGAGAAGGATACATTTTCACTGGCCTTCCAGACAGATCATAATATCTTTTGAGACAGATTTTTAATCCTGCAAGTAACAGAGTGATGACCTGAAACATTCTCAAAGTGTAATATTTTGTATGACATCTACACATGTTGGCAGAGTTGGAATCCAAAAACATGCAAACTCAAGTGTGAGTTTTGGATGGTTTGAGCTTTTGTTTGTTTTAAAAGCAGCCTGTCAGCACTTCATGGTCTGTTAAGAGAGTCATTTTGCATTCTCGTTCAAATTCTGTTTCTTCCAGGAGACTTTTCTCAAGAATAAGTCAGTCCAGATTGTGGGTCACACTGCATGTCTGCATTGGCATGAAAAGGCTATAAAATTCAGAGCCCTGGCAGGCAAGACAGCTCAGCTGACCTAAATGGCTACTGTAAGTGGCAGTTCACCTACTCCTTCACTGTCTCCTGATTATAGCTCTTTTTCTTCCAGACATATGCTCTTGTGCCTCTCTTGCATTGGCTGTGGTACTGGTCTGACTTAACAGCAAGCTGATGCAAATCACCACTAGTTTCCTTCCCTCTTTACTACTTTCTGGTCCCCTCTGAACTGCTTTGGTTTACCAAGGGGTCAATGAAGCATCAGGTTCATCAGCTACGGCATTGTCATCCAGTTAGAACCTCTAATTCACCTCTAATTTCAATAGCTGAGAACCAGCAAATTAATTATATTGGAAACAGGGGGCTGCATGCTACTCAGCTTTCTAAATATTGCTGGGTGCAGTCATAGAATCATTTGGGTTGGAAGGGATCTTTAAAGGTCATCGAGTTCCACTCCCCTGGAACGATCAGGGACATCTTCAGCTAGATCAGATTGCTCAGCTGGATTCCACCCTCATCTTAACCCTAAGACAGAAGAAGGAGTCTTACAGATTGCTCTCACAAAAGGGGGTTGCCAGGTGCACTGGAGTCCTCTGGAGTCAGAGGAAATAGGTCACCGTCAGAAAAGCTGTGCTCCAGACTGTTCTCTGAAGTTCCTTTTAAACTAACTTTCAGAGAAAGAAAACTAATTTAAACAATTCAAAACTTTGAAATTTAGTCTGAAAATAGGCCTCAGCACCTAGAAATCCCGAGATGATAAAGCTGCTCCATCTTGCATCCTACTAGCTTAGCTTGTTCTGAACTCAATAGCATGAAGTTCTGCATCCAGCCATAGTAAGAGGCATTGATTATATTACTAAAAGATGTATTCATTAACCAGTACCAGGAATTTATCAGAGGACAAGGGAACAGAAAAGAAACATAATCCTTAATGGTGAAGGGTGAGAGAAGCAGTGTGAGCATTTGGAAAAAATGCAACAATCTCAGAAAGACCAAACTGAAGACATTTTCTATTCAAGAATCCAGCTAGGAAAAAAACACATCCAGGAGGTCCTAGGTCTAGGCATTATATTTGTTATAAATCAATAAGAAATGAGACTTCTGAGAAGCAACTCTGCTACTCTCCCAGATAATTTGAGAATTTTTCTTCTACAAAGTTACACCACTTGCAAAGATCACTCTGTTAACTGGCTCTCCTGGGGAGCAGAGTGGGAACAGCTGAATGCACCGATAATATCAAAGTCTCTAATATGGTTGAACTAAACCAGATTTTTCTGGCAGAACAAAAAGCTGCTGGTTCAGGCCCTCTCCCAGCCCATACCAGCACCCCTTTTATAAAGAAAAATGCAACAATTGGGTTTCATTACTGCATTACTAACTATATGTGCCTTACTATACTAAGAGCTCAGATAAGCAAACTGAACCTTAATTAAGGGTTTAATTAAGTAAGTATCATCTTTAACTTCTTGCATATGTGTTTTAGCTATAGTACTGACTACATAAGACTGACACAATGCCAGCAACACTGGAGTCTCCTTGAAAATACTGACACCTTCAGTGAAGTACTGGAAATTAAATAAATACAGTATACTACACTTTCTCTGCTTTAATTCGTATGTGCCTGCAATAGAAAAAGCACAGACTCGGAGTAACAAAGAATACTGTGCTAAGATCACTAAAGGATAAAAAGATGTTAAGAAAACAGGATGAAGTCGAAAAGCTGAAATTACATGAGAAAAATGAATGGATTAAGTACACTTTGTTAAGCTAAAACAGCACTGCAGGACTCAAAATTCTTCTGATTAAATTAGCATTCTTTATTCACAAAAATTAAGAAAAATCCTGTGTTAGCCATTAAGGCACTAAGCATGTGAACCCTTTATGTGTGCAGTCTTACTGCAACCCCTGGAAGAGCAGTAACCCAGTCTGATGGAACAGATTTGCTCCAACTGTAGCATCTGTCACTAAGTGCTGCCATTCTCCATCACCCATGCTGAAGGAGAACCTGCTATTACAGACATCATGTTATGGCACATCAACTACAGGAATCCAGGTATACCAGAGGATCTGCTCCTACAGCAAACAGGGGAGCTCAGTCTTGGGGAGCACAAATGAAGAACGACTTAAATAAATGAGGCAAATTTTTCTACCACCTCTTCCGTGTAGGAATTCAGTGAAAAATGCAGTTGGTTACTTATTGATGTTTTCCTCCTCTAGGATAACCCCCTCAGGCTTCCTTTTGCAATAGCAAGAAATTTGAGCTTGATGAAGGGCAGAGCTAGCTACAGTCAAATGGAATCCACATGCTTGTGCAACATGAAAAGGCAGAATAATAGAAAGAAGTTACTACATGTCATGACTGTAGAGTTTCCAGCCCAACTTCCTCCCATTTTCCTTACTGTCTGTCTCATTCTCATTCACATCACAACTCTCTGAAAAATAAATAAAACCAGCTGGGGTCCTTTATGTAGCATTATATCCAGGAAAGTATAGCTAAGCCCAGTGTTCAAGTTACACAAATTTAGATCAGCTCAGGATGAGGTCCATAAAACTTCTGAAGTAACTCACCAGTATCATAAAAGCTCAAAACCACTGGCCAAGCCAAAAGGTCTAAAAACGCTGGGAAGCAGCTGAAGCTGGCAAAATTATAAGCAATTGAAAACAGACGTGGTAACAGAAAGTGTTAAGAAACTTTATAGACATTGCAGCCAACTCTAGCTATAAATCAGAGAAGTAAAATAGGAGAGAAACCAACAGTCTGTTCAGAGCTTTTTAGAATAAGAGCATGTCTGTTTATATACTTCTGTGCAGTTCTAGAAAAATATGGGAATTAGAATGGAAATACTACATTTCGTTTTACACTAAGATCTTCAGAACTTACAAATACAAAACCACAGAACTAAAGATTTCCTTTCAATTTTTCAGTGCTCTCTAAGGTTCTGTTAAAGTATCAAAATTTGAAACAAACTACATCTCCCAACCAGCTTTGTTGAAAATGTGAGCAAGGCATGATCATCTTTGTCTACAATATCAGCAATATTCTCAATGAATTTCATTCCAATCATCAAGCCCACTTCAACAGGAGGAAAATATTTTGTACAGAACTTAGGAAACCTTTCGAGTATCACAGGGTTAAGAGTGAGGTGAATGAGTGAGGTTCCTCCTAATTTTGGTTTTTGTGGCTAATGTTCCTCAGATCTGGTCCATAATTTCCCCCTTTCCATCTTACACTCCCAGACAAAATAATACTGCTTGCCTCTTTCAGTGTTTTATATCTAAGATACATTACAGAATCACAAAATATTCAGAGCTGGAAGGGACCCACAAGGATCATTGGGTCCAATTCTTGGCTCTACACAGGACATCCTTGAGAACCACACCATGTGCCTGAGAGCATTGACCAAATGCTTCTTGAACTCTGTCAGGCTTGATGCTGTGACCACTTCTATGAGGAGCCTGTTTCAGTGCCCAACCACCCTCTGAGTGAAGAGTCTTTTTCTAATATCTAACATAAACCTCCTCTGACACAACTTCAGGCCATTCACTTGGGTCCTGTCAGTGGTTCCCAGAGAGAAGAGATCAGTGCCTGCCCTGTCACTTTCCCTCTTGAGGAAGTTGTAGACTGTATGGGGTCTCCCCATAGCCTCCTCTTCTCCAGGCTGAACAGACCAAGTGACCTCAGTCGCTCCTCATATGGCTTCCCCTCAAGGCCCATCTTTGCTGCCCTCCTTTGGTTGCTCTCTGAGAGTCTAATATCTTTCTTGTACTATGGTGCCATATTCCCTCATCACAAAATGCTGTCATGTAGATGAGGAATTGAAGTGATTTACCTTGCTTCCTTAGCAACTCAATGGTTATACTGAAGAGATGGGCCAAAATAATCCAAGCACAGGACCCACAAACCCTCTGTCTGTGCTGAGTTCTGCCGCCTTCCACCCCCAAGCTGCATCACATCCAAGCCCTGGGCATCACTCCCTGCTCCATTCCCAAAGCATCCTGGCCTTCACAGGATCACGCTCATATTATTTCTACTGTTGCTGCACCCACAGCCCACTCTGATGACAGATTTTTATGACTTTTGATGATACCATTACTGGATAACCATTTGGACCGACACTTCAGCAATGAAAAGCTTTGTGCCATAGTCACCATCCTTGAGCTTCCCCAAAAAGCCAGAGGCAGGCAACGAAAAACTGTAATTAGGATGACAAAAGGAAGTGGAAAAAGAGTGGAAAAGGAGGGCAGAAGCCTTGCAGTTCACTTCTAAGTACTGGTGATCAGGTTATTACAAATTATATACCAGCTTTCTTATCCATGCAAATAAGAGGGATTTCTGAAATCTAATTTACCCTCAGCCAAGATTTCTGTTATGAAGCCACTAAAATATATAAAGAAAGGGACTGAAGAAAAAACATTTGCACTTAAGTTTTTATTAACTGTTTTACTAATTTTCATTAATTACTTAATAGTAATATTTATTCTCCCCCAGATGGCTTGATAATAAAATGTACTATTAGTTTTAAATAATTCCAGATTATCCTAAGCATTGTTTCTGTAAATGCTAAAGTAAATCTGCTACCAATCCTGACAGTAGATTTAAGTCAACTAAGCCTTTTATTAATTTTTCACACTCTTATCTTATTTCTCATGAACTATATCACTGTATTTGACTGGATGACTAAATACAAAGTAAAGCTATGCAGTCCACCAATTAATTTCAGCCAGCTTGTTTGACAGACCTGGTATTTGCAAAGTTTCTTGCATGCATTTTTTAAGAATCCAGTATTTCTTACTCTAAAAACTACTGGAAATACAAACGACTTGAGCAGTTCTTGTTTGCTGTAATATGGAGCCAGGACAATAAATAAATGATGGCTCAGTGCTTCTTGGACATGTTTGAGTTTCTGTTGGATACATTTCAGTATGACTTCCAGAATACATTGACCTATAGAGACTAATTTTTCTTTTTTACATGAAATGTATTATTATAGGGGGCAGCTTCACTTTGATGTGATCAGAAATACAGGACTTTTTTTTCTTTTAATTTAGACTTTAAAAGCCTTAAATAAGTCTCATTTACTTTGAAACAAATCAGATAAAGTGCAGATGGCACAGTATAGAGCCCTTTTATCCAGAAGACTAGTTAAAAATTTTAGGATCTATATTAGAATACATGGCGTTGTCTAGAATAGGTATAGTTAGTAATGAAGTATGAGATTAAATTGCAGTAACAACAGCAGAAATATTGCAGGAAGTGCACACTAATTTTCTATTCAAACATAGTCAGTATGGAAGAAAACTTTCCATGCTTTGATTCGCTGTAAAACATGTGCAGTGAGGTATTCAAGCAGTGAGAACATATAGAGTAAAAGGGATCGGAGTGTGTTGGTTTGGGGTTTTTTTTCTACCAGGGATAAAAATTAAACAGGGTGAGGAAAGCAACAATGAAATAATGAACTGCATTGTTTTTCTTTAATTTTTGAGCTTGAGAATGTGTCTAACAAGCAGGAAAGGAGAACTACTGGACCAGCATGTATCTGAACAATCAGCTAGATCAAGGTCAGCATGCTCAACATTTGCCAGGACTGAAAGGAATTCGGATACTAAACAATACTACTTTCCATCCTAAATTATACTGCCTTGAAATCTACACTCACAGAGGTGAGAAAACACAAGGCAAGATATTATTGAACAAGAATGAATATATAATAATAGCTTGGCCTTTTACCACTCATTACTGATTAGAGGGAAAGTTGATTCTGACCCAGTGGTGATATATGTGGTTTTTAGACAACTCTCCTATGGTTTCAGAGACTCATATCATCCTTCTATGTCCCAGCCCCAGCTCTGTATGACAGTCACCCTCATCTCGTACATGAAACAAAAAAATTATGTTGACCAACAGAAAATGTTCTCCTGAATAAAAAGTCAACCTGGAAATATTTTCAGAACTTAGGAAAGAGAGGAAGGTACTGCAACGGATGAATAGAAAAAAAGTGGTCTGAACACTATGCACTTTAAAAAAAAGTTAGTATTTTTTGCTTTTTATTCTTACACTAATCAGCTACTTATACTTCTCTAGGATATATAATCAAACATGCTTGTTTAAATATCCTCCTTCTGTGCTAGAATGATTAGACTAATGGAATCACATTATTATTTACAGAGCGCATGGGAACAACTTAGCAGAAGTTCAGCTTGAACAAAGCTCAAAAGATGACTATTTTTGGCACTTGTCATGTTTGCATAAGAAACAATATCTAAGGAAGTGCAGTTAATGAAAGGAGTCTGTTTAATCAGCATAGAATAAACAACTAAAAGCAGGTTGCACAGGGAGAAGCAATAAAAGAACAAGTGACTTGCTATGGTATTGTTTTCTTTTCAAGCTCTGCTTGCAACAGAAGGTTTTCAACAACTGTACTTAAATGCCTCAGTTTCAACACTGAATTCCATAAGGAAGGAAAGAAAAATCTTTCAGCCCTTTGTACTATGATGCTCATGAACCACCCTGGATCTTTTATAAGCCTTATGACATGCTCCTCAAGTAAAAGGTAAAAGCACAAAATCGATAAAAAAGAACACAATTTGTACACCAAATGCAAGTGAAAACACTAATGGGGCATAAAGAGTGAATATTAACTGGAAAGCTATGTTCACTGAATAAATAAGCTCTGCTTAACAACACATGAGTAGGCTTAAAAGTGTACATTGAATTTGGGAACATGCTGTCCTGCTGGAAATCTTTATATGATCAGATCCTTTTACCTCAGTGAGAGTTACAAAATGAAACCTCAGATTTTCTTCCAACAGTAAACTGTTATGATGCTATTTGATCTTAAGCTGCTACTAGAGCCAGACACAAACAATGCATATAACTGCGTTTGGAATAATAAGCACAAAACCAAACCAAACCAAACCAAACCGACTCCTTTCTCCTTTCAACAGCCTTTCTTTTTAGAGGAGATTAAAATAATCTGACATGAAGCTAAATTACCAGAAACAAAGAACTCCAATGTTATAACAAAACAGTCTTTTGCAAATTGCTTTGTTAAGATAACGAGGCTGCAAATGCAACTCCTCGTAGGAAATTAGATTAAATCTTATTTCCATCATTAAGACACGTGCATCATACAAAAAACACTTCATCTACTGAGTTCTCTCTGGAGGCATCACACACGAGTCAGCAGAATCAGCTGAAGTATCCAACTGAGCTGTAACAATGTGGCACACATGAGTTTGTTCTCTTACTGCTATAATCATGTTACAATCTCAATCGCATCTGCTCTGTGATCTGAAACAACAGTTTCATAGTAGAAACTGTATGAATCTAGCATGTGTGGTCATACTAGAAGACACATATTTCTGCAGTATATTTTGTTTTCTAGCTACAGTTTAAGCTTTTAAGAATGGTGAGACTGGTTTCACTGCAAAGACATCAGATAGGCATGTAAAAAATGTAGGTAAAACTTTTATCTTTAAAAACTGTCCAGCAAGGAAATTCAAGTAAGAGAAGGATGAAGACTCTGTTCATCTTCAAAAGAGATGATTATAAGAAGTTGCAAGTCTTGCAACACCACAATGAAAACCAGTACAGGTAAATCCCCCAAGCTTTTCAGCTCATTATACTTCACAATACAGGAACAAGGCAACAGTCAAAATGCTTAAGTAGAAAGCTCAGAGCAGTTGAAAGAGAAGGACTTATTCACCAAGCAAAGAAAACTGCCAAAACTGAGAGTGCATTTAGGAGACTTGGAGATACAGATTGCCACTTTTTCTAATAGCTGATGAAGATAATCATATTCATAGCTAATGTCCAGCGATGTTGCAGACGATTCTTTTCCTGAGACCCAGTTTGAAATTCCTTATATCTTTCATTCTTCAGGCAAAAGGGTTTTATTTTGGATACAGCTGCAGAATGAAAGATTTTCAGGTTCATAATAACTTTGAAGAGAGTCAGTGTGATTCTACATCCTGGAATTCAGGATTTCTGAATTTTGTTTTCAGTTTCTTCCCATAAGAACCAAGCCTCAACAAAAAAAAACCAAACAAATGAACAAAAAACCCCTACACATTTCCCTCAAATCACTCATAACACTTAAATGAATCACTGACTACCCGTGGCATTCCAAGCTCTGAGAAAGAACAAGAATAGGTAAAGGAAACTTATGTCAGCTTAATTTTCACAAAAATTTAAAGCTGAATATCGAGTCTGTCTAGAAACATTTATTCCTTTTATTCCAAAACAAATAGAAATGAAATTAAATGAAATTAATAAAATTCTATACATATGAATTAGAATTCTATGATATAATCTATAACTGGAGCCTGGAAAACAGAAAAAAGGTAAATGCCCA
The DNA here is from genome assembly GCF_000695815.1 of Acanthisitta chloris. NCBI lineage: Eukaryota > Metazoa > Chordata > Aves > Passeriformes > Acanthisittidae > Acanthisitta > Acanthisitta chloris. The sequence continues at coordinate 57,569 of NW_008669913.1, read as the reverse complement.
AGAGCATTAACACAGCACAAAAGAAATGAGAAGATTGTGATGTTAAAAGAACCACTGCTTCAAAGCACATACATTCTCAGAGGAAGCTAGAGGAGGGCAGTATGTGATGGCTTCTTCCTAACAACTAAATACAGGAGAAATAATGGTCTGTAATTGTAGTGCTTTGTATTGACCGAACAGCTGCAGCACTCGGAGAACCTGGGCCTGTGGCTGCAAGATGGACAGAAATACAGTAATTCATAGAGCAGTTGCTGTGATGTATAACACCTGAAAAGCAGCTCTGAATTCTAAGTAGAACTTGAAATAAAGCTATGCCACAGATAAACTATGTTCAATGTTCTTTGGTTCAGATTAGCTACAATATTAATCACACCAGAGGGCATAGCACTGTAGCAGCATGTTGATACAGTTCCACAATGTCCTTTTTCTTTTCATTAGGAGATTGGTTTGTAATTACCATCTGGGATCTTTGATTTAGAGGTATTTTTATGTGCTGCGCTACTACAAAGTTCTTCCCTCTTGTGGGAGGTGAAGGGAGAAAGATCGAGGAAGGATGGAAGGAAAAGGGATGGAATTAATTCTGTTTAAAGCAAGACTTTTAGGAAAACAGCTTACTTTTGAAGAAAATTCCCATGGGTAAATATGTCTTAATTTTAAGATTTTGTTTTAGGAAATGAAGGATTACACAATTTTGTACTGCATTTAACCCTTTTTTACAGTTAAAAATGTATTAACTTACATTCATTTTTGATCATGCTGCGTATGTTTATACTTGAAATGTATATACATAACTACATAAGAAAGTTCTGCCAAGTTGTTTTCAGACCGAAAGACATTTGGGAGAATAGAGGAGGGATATTTTACTTAGCAACAGCTGTTCATGATTCTTTCCAAAATGTACTAAAATGAAAATAAAGGAGAACATTTCGTGATATTCTGACATGATTGCAACAGTAGCGGCCATAGCATACCTTTATCATATAGTGACACACAAAGAAATATAAAATTGCCACATGTATAGAGTAAAATGGTATTTCAGAAATCTAGAAAAGAATTTCATTAACATTTAAACTCTTTTCTAGCATTTTCTTTTTATGGAAAATATAAACATCTCCTTTCACTCTGAGGTGAAATTAAAATACTGACAAACACAAGATTTCTAGTAGCTGCAACTATGCTAATTGTTACTAAGTCAGCTTTTAAATTTAAGCACATAAAGTTGTATATTAAGAGGCTTACCAAAATCCTATCTGACTACCCTGCTTCAGAAATAAAGCTCAGACATATAGCAATGCATCTTATCAATTCAGTAATCAATGAAATCTGAAATGATAAGTAACTCCCTCCTCAATAACTAACTCAGGACTAATGCACGCAACTTTGGTAGCCACATCCTTGAAAGAAAAACTGGAGGCCATCCCAGATTTTGCAGTTATGTGCTGAAGAACAAACTCAGGGCCTAACAAAACTGCTCCTCCAAACCAGTGTTTTGTCTCACCCACTTAAAACTCTCTCAAAACCACATAGGAGGGAGGTCTGCTTCCAAAATTGGTTTGCATCTTATGCTGCTAATACCAGAATACAAGAATTGTCCAGGTCCCTGATTTTAGTACTTGTCATCATACTTCTAGCTTGTCAGCTAATCTCAAACCAGCCTTGACACCTGAGAGGTGTAACAGCAGAAGAAATTAAGCAATTTATTCATTATAGTCAAAACCTCAAGCATGAGCAGGTCTACAGAGAGGCATATGCATATGTCCCTGCTTATTGCAGGGGGGTTGGACTAGATGAACTTTAGAAGGTTCCTTCCATCTCATTCTATAATTCTGTATAAGGAAAAATCTTTATATCCACTTGAGCTTTAGTTAATTCCCAAGAAGCTTTATTCCTGCTTTATCCAACTAACCAGCCACTACCACCAATGATCAAAGACTCAGAGCTGGGATCCAGGATACCCAACATTCACCTGAAGAAATTTTTCTGTTGGAGCATATCTTTGCTAGGATACATGTAAACTTTTATGTTCAAAGCCTCTCTGGAATGCTCCTCAGAAACAGACAATTCACCCACAAATATTTAACAATTCATAACTTAATCAGGTCAATTTAATCACTTTTCTAAGAGAACTACAAACTGTCTTGGCCTAATTTAAGAAAGGTGGGTACCCACTGGAAATGGCAAGGTGGAACCAATAAATCTGTAAAATATTAGAAGGTGTGACTTCTTTTTTCAGTTGAAATCAATCTCTCATACTAACATATTATTATAATATACTGTATAGTCCTATGAAGAAAAAAAATCATAGGCTACATTCTCAATTCTTTTGGGAGCTAAAAGCACTTGCCAATTTAGGGTGAATAATCTCCTAACCAAATTTGTATCTACATTACTTCCCTGTGATGTTTTGGTTTAGATAGATACAAAATTTGCTTTCTGCAGAAAATATCCATATCATGAATTTTGTAAATTGATGCAATTTTAGTGAGTGGCAGATTTCAATGCATCACTCCTAATAATATTTTCAATTACAAAAGTTGTTAAATAAAGAACATGTAGAAGGAATGAAGAGGTTAAAAATCTCAAGCTGTAATTTGTAGTCTAGATGGCTACTGTGAAGGCAAAAAACATTCATAATTTCATACTTTTTTGTAGAAAGAATAACTTAAGAAAGAAAGTGTTTGGGGAATTTACTAGACATGGAAGAGTATCTTTGCCTTGTAGCCATGCTTAATGAAGGTATTAAATTTTTCTCTTCTGAGGCTGTCAACTTACCTTGCTGAGGTTCACAAATTCTCCCTTAAGAGACATTTGTGTAGCATGCATTTCAAGAAAATGAGCTGAAAGATGGATATGAAGAGGGTGTCTTGTGAACAGAATGTGGGGAGCTGAATAAAACACTACACTTGGCTGCCACAGAGAGTTGCTTTCTTCCCTTGCTTTGTTAAGATACCACCATTGCTCTTGAAGAGTCTTGAAAGAAAAGACCAGACTAAAGCTAGAGAAATCTGAATATGCCAGTAGGTAAAAAAATCCCCAAAACCCAAAAAAGCCCCCAGAGGATACAGATACAAAAAAACCTCTGGCAATTAACATGAGAGACAAATTAAGAAAAGGGACATGAAAATAAGCAGAAGACTATGCAGAAAAAAAATTGGTAAGGGAGAGAGGAAAGAACTAGATAATACTGGAAAAAATTAAAAGAACACAAAATTTTAAAGATTAAAAAAGTGAGTTTGTAACACAAATCACTGGAAGTGATTAGCTTAATATTTAGTTCAATGATTCTCAAAGAGAAAAGACTTCTAAGTAATTATATCTTCTGAATATGGGACTTGAGCTACTTTGAAAGTTTTATTCAAGGACAGAAATTATCTTGAGGAAAGGGAAGGGATTTTTGGCAAGAATAACAGCTTTAAACAACATGTACAACCACAGAAAGGTTAAACTGGAAAAATGAACTAAAAAAAAAAGGATCAAAGAGAAATTAAGATAAGAAAGTCAGCAAGAATAAGGGACTTTTCAAGCTTTTACCCAAATACAGAATGAAGTAAGAAAACAAGAAATGAATACAAATGAGGGACTTTCTTGACAGAACAAAGTTGATCATTAAAGGCAAATCTGTCATCTCAAACCCATGTGTTTGCACTCAGTTTTGGTGCTTTAATTTTTAGACATGACATTAAAATAGAGAATTCTCATTGAATTAGTAACTTTGAGCAAAATACATCTCCTAAGTCAGCATGTTACTGGGGTAAAATTTGGTTTTAAATCAACCTAATATGTGTGACAGCATGTTATTACATTGCTTCAAGAACCAGTCCAAGAACAGGAGGGTGGCTCAGCTATATAAACATTGCCTATTTTCTAATCAGCACTCAGGACAAGGTACTACCATTGGCTAGTAAAAAGAACAAAAAAAATAATTTTTATCATTTCATTTCATTTTGTTAGGAACACACAAGTTCAGACAGCCTTAGCCTGCAATGGAACAGAATAAATGCATTGCTTACTGTCTCCAGATTTCTTCAGTAGTTTCCTGAGCACCAGGAAAAAGCGAGAAATGCTAGCCAGAGAGACCCTACACCTCCTTCTCCTAATTTCAGGGGATGCTAAAAAAGAGATCACAGGAAGGCATCTCGATGGACTCAGTGACTTTTCTAATTGCTCCAAGGAGAGAGTCCAGGCATAGATCAAGAGAGAACCATGAATAAGAGGATGTAATTCAACCATGCAACAAACTTCCTGGCCATTGGACATAATCTTCTGCAGCTTAATGCATTGGCCTTTGGAAATCATCTTTAACTCTCAGCTCTCAGCAGATATTCTGAAGTGATCTGCTCTGATGAATGTATACTCCTCTAAATATAGACATCATTTCATTTCCCTGTAATATTATATATTTCTCAGTACGGAGGACTCTGCAAGAGATGGATCCATCTCTAAATCGAGGCAGTTCAGACAGATCAATACAAGAAAATGACACAGAAGGGTAAGAACAGAAACAAAACCTGCTCATTCTTCTATTGACAGCAGAAATGGGAGATAAACCCTATGTTTTAACTATCAGAACAGTGATTTGGGTCTATGTCCCCTGCCCAGTTCTGTCTTTTAGCAGTACTGTACCTTGGCCAACCTTACAATTTTATTTTGTCTCTACCATAGTTTTGATAGGAAATATTTAAATGGCTATCATGGCCCATGGACTGGCTGCAGATCACTGACTGTCTAGCTTTGTAGTCAATCATATGGCTGAATCAACTAATTTTTAGAAAGCAGAAATTAAAATAGCTCTTTTTTCACAAAATAACAATGAAAAGACACACAAGACATTCT